>NC_050191.1:17342670-17642670 GCF_008315115.2 Sander lucioperca
AACTTCAGTTTATATCATATATATCCCACAAAAGCAACCCATGTATTTATCATATTGTGTCCTGTGTGCATTCACTGTGTTAAGCATTTGTTCACTTTTGGGGGTTTAAGCTTTAGTAATATTTTGGTTAAGCTTGGGTAAGTAATTTAGTTAAATTAAGGTTAAGTTAAGGTAAGTTTTATCAGGGGATTTCTGGTTGTGTCTATACAGTCCACATTTTGTTGTGAGTGTGTGGATTTGTGTGGTATTCTAAGGTATCTGTATGTTATGCTTGATTAAGTGTTTGACCAGGTAAGGTCAGGGAGTCACACTGGGGGAGACACAAGTCTGCCGAGCAAGACACCTGGGCTTCAGCAACACAAATCATCTCTCACACACACACACACACACACACACACACACACACACACACACACACACACACACACACACACACACACACCTTTAATCAGGACTGTTTTTTAGTTTTTCAATAAATTATTAACTCCTCAGTTGCAGGTTCTCGTAAGTGACAGGCTCAAGTGCTGAATTGGTCTCTTGGTTCACACTGTTTGACGAGCAGCGCAAACACATCACACAACATTCAATTACAGATGATAAGAATTCAATTATCAAAACCTCTTTTGTTCTGATAGTCTCCGCTGTTTGTAAAGTTACGTAACCAACTCACTCGCACAAACGTTTGAATATTTCTTTGACTCTTGTAAAGCTAATATTTAAAATTCCACTCCAGGGTGTTGCTTGCCCAAATGCCAGCTATTAATTTGAGCGAAATCCTAAGGGAGTTCTGTGAGTGACTCGTTATAATGACGTTAGTGTTGCGAAGATGGCCCAATGTGCAAAATCCAAAACTGACCAATCATATTGGCCAGATATCTGACTCACAGCCTCATAGAGGATGACCCATGATATACCCACAGTGTGTGTGCAATGCATGTTGTGTGTTTTTGTGAGCTAAGTGTATTTTTAGCAGTGGAGACTCAGGGATCCCAGGACCTCTCCCTGTGATAAGCATTGGCCAAAGTCCGCAGGCTAGCAAAGGCCTGAAGAGAAAAAAGGGAACACACACGCGCATCAATGCAAAGACAGTGTTTAATATGCTAATATGGGGCTTAGTTGCAGAGAGAAAGCTGTTTGTTTGTATGTGGAGGGGCAAGTTAGGGGTAAGATTCAGGTTAGGTAAAGGTGAGGTGACATCATCAAAACAATGGATTCTGGTGTCTTTGAAGAGTTCGTGTAGAGTTCACGCAGAGAGGGTTAAAGAGGTGTCAGTCTGGCTAAAATGGGGTAAGAAGATGCAGAGTGGGATGGAAAAAGAATGAGAGAAGGATGGAGGATTGAAACGTGTGTGAACTTTTCATCAATGTCAAAAACTTTCTTCTGCTGTCAGTCAAAAGCAGGCTCCTCCTAATCTCAAAACACTTTGAGAGAAAACAAGAACACAACGAGGAAGCCAGAGGAGAAAAGGTGCCTCAATCCAGGGATGGTCGTTGCGCACATGATCGATAGCAGCAGGAATATTTTTGTTTAGACAAGGAGAGGAGGGGTGTTGGAGGAGAAAATTTTAACAAACTGGTTCCATCTGAAAAAAAGAAATTAAAAGTGGAGCGAAAAGGAGGGAATGTCAGACAGGAGGAGAACGGAGAAGCCACCAGACAGGAGGAGCAGTGGAAAACAAAAGAGGCTCCACACTCTGCTCCGTCTTATCTGTCTGAGGGTCTTATCCACCACTGGCTCTGTTAGTGTAACCCCATTTGTTCCCTCCCTCCCTTTCTCCGGCAGTTCTTCTTCCACCTCATCCCTCCATCTGCCCCCCTCCCCCTCCTGCCCCTACTGCTTTCTGTGGACCCCGTTATCAGGCCAGGGCTGACGTCAGGGGGCCCGCTGGTGCTGGGGGGCCGGAGACGGAGGTTGATAGCGCGGCAGAGGCTGCCTCCACACAGGCTGTGGGAACTATTACGGACCCTGCCCACCTTGACCCAGTGGCCCCGCACGTCCACCACGAAAACACACACAGAGGTGAGGATATATAGTTAAGTCATACAAAAGCACATACTTTTTGTGAATCTTGGGAGGGGGAGTTTATACAATTAAAAGCTTACACACTGTGGGTATTTTGTAAGCTGAGACCCTAAAAAGTGTTACATTTGACTATTTTTAGGCCAATAATATTACAATGAATGTTAAATAAATCAAGGCTTCAGTATTTCTCCTTTAGAATTTAATTTCCGCCGCTGTGAAGATTGCTATAAAACATTAACCTTCATGTTTTGATTTTTTTTTACAAAAATCATAAATGAACAGTTCATCGAATAATTCAAAGATGTATAGGGTCACTCATGACCTGAGCATAACTAAAATCCTGGCTACGGCCCTGACACTGATCTATGTGCACCTCACCAGCCAGGCGTTGCACCAGCACAGCTGGTAAAGCTTGCTCATTTATAAAAAGGGGAACAAATGCCCATCTAAATGCATACAGAACCATCTGCATGTGTGCATATTATGTTCACATCTTGCTATTAGAAGCATCTTTCATATGCATAGACTCTGCGGTCTCTTTGCGCCTAAAATAAACACAAGTATCTAATCCACAGCAGATACAAATTGTGCAGTTACAGTAATGAGCATTTTCCGATTAAAATTAAATTTTAAAAATTAAAATTCCCAACTGCTGAACATCTCAATAGAAGGATCTTCTCATCCACTTCCATAAAAATAGCATGTCTTTTCGCATCAAATATGTCCCAAGGTAGCAATGTAACTTTGTTATCTCCCATCATGTTTGTTGCAATATCGCAGCAGTGACTGACTTCCAGTGAACAAAAATAAAGTGCAAAAAGTTCAGGGAATCCCTTTATGCGTTATAAATTACACGTTTTCAACCTCACTCCTAAGAAATCAATTCCCCAAGCACCCTGATAAAACTGTATATGACAGATATTATTAGTCATGTCGTATAAAGATAAAGCTGACATTTGTCAGCCCATGTATCTCCATAAAAGACAGTGCAGCTGAAGTGCAGTTGACAGATTATGATGTCAGGGTTGGTATTAGTCCATGAGACATGAATTCACTGGAGGACAAATCAGGGAATTAATTGCCTATGACTAGGTTAAGGAGGCACTTAGCCCTGAGTGGTGGAATGGCTATTGTCATGCCAAAAAAATATCATCTGTAAAAGGTGTGTGTGTGTGTGTGTGTGTGTGTGTGTGTGTGTGTGTGTGTGTGTGTGTGTGTTGGTACGGGTCAACAGGTGCAAGTTGATCTGAGGGTAGTGAGTGGAGCGTGGAGGCCTGCAGCAGATGAGTTTGGCAAGTTTCACATCATTAGTTGCAGGTGCAGCACTCCCAATATGTGTAAACACACTCTCACACAGACACACACAGAACTCATGTCATCTAAACCTCGTTAATTATCATCCCTTAACATCAGTATACCCACTGAAACCACCCAACTCAACCCTATTCTGCCATCATCTGTGGTTTCACTCATTTACCAGAATGGGAGTGAATTGAACCATCAATCTGCCAGTTACACAGAAATATATTTCCACATTCTGTACGTGTGTCTCAGATGTTTTCGGAGATGGATCTGTCGGATGGGGAGTGGAGACACACTTATCAGTGTGTTGTCCTCGATAAGGCGGAGAAGATTTGTAACGGTTGCAGTGTGTGTCTATTGCTTTCTAACTTACTCTGACCTCTTCTCGGCCGAGCAAGTAGGAGGAAGAAAAGAGTGGCCTTGACAGAGCGAGAGGAGGGGTGAGATGTAAAATAAGAATCAGAGAAAGAAGGAGGCCGTTGTTTCTGAGTTGCTTATTTCTTCTCCTCTACCTTTCGCTGTCATTTTCTCTTACTCTCTTTGTCAGACACACACTCCCTAAATTTCACCAGTGGCTGAGGTGTCCTTGGGTGTAAATAACTATAAAAATTTAAGAGGGGAAAAAAACGAAAGGTGAACTTAAGGTGCACTCTAAAAATAGTTTTGTGCATGGGAACAAGAATAAAATGCAACTTGCTAAAGATGACACTGGCAACAGCTTGTGCTGTGGATGCTCTATGAATTCAAAATAAAGAAATTATTCGTAATATAGTGGCATTGTCAACAAGTGCACGGAAAAATATGTAGAGGACATTTTTATGAAATTGTTTTGGTTGGATCAGAACACTGAAGTCAATACACAAGTGACTAAAGATGCAGTTATTGTAGTGGTCGGTGTAAGCCATGGCACCAACAGGGCCAGTACAAGTTTGTGGCAAGTTCATTCTCAAGTTTGCTGTAGAAAGCTAAAATCAGAACCAATTGCATTATAATTGACTACTATGTCCTGAAACAACAACAAAGATGAGTGTAATGGGGTGAATAAATTGAACTACTTTACATGATATTGAATGATAACACCTTTCACTTCTTCTAATGTGTTCTTGGTGGCAATTTCCATATTAAAGCTTAAAGAGGGGCTTGATGCCAGATCTCTGTCATTCAGCACTCAGCCACGGTGTTTTTTGTTTTGCGTATCCCAGGTCAGATTCACCTAGATGCCACTTCGTATCCCAAATTTGCATTTTTCGTCTAAAGTGGCAAGGTAGCAGAGAACAGGAAACCACGTTACAGATTCTACGTCTTTGTTCTTTGCACAATAGTCAAGATGTGTATGTACGTAGCCTGCATACTATATGTGAATGTGCTTATTGGGAAGGGTGTGTTTGAACAGATTGATTAATTAACAGAGATTGTAAATGGATCATAAAGAGAAATGAAGTGGGGTTTTTTTACTTTGCATTTGATTATCAAGTCATCAATCAGACAGTAAGCATCATAAGATCAGTTTCCAGCCAACAGTGTATCGTCTCCTCACACTCTCTTTGTGGTCGGCCATGTTGCCTGTCTCGGTTGCCCGCCTCTCTGCCCTCTGGGTGACATGATAAGCACGGGCCTCATTAGTCTTTTTAATTGGTCCAGAACAGTTGTAGTGAGCCAGTCAGTGGCCTGGCCACATGCCAGGCTAAAGTAAACCAACCCAATGGAAACACTGTACAGGCCAACCAGCAGATCACAGAGTGCAACATGGAGCCTGCAAAAGGCAGCTTTTGATTTAGACTAAAACAAATGGAAAATTCATAGTATATAGCGAGGTGTTTTGCTGAAAGAATAGAAACATTTGAGCTTGTAAAATACTTCTCATGGACCTGCTTTGTTAGATTTGCAAAAATTACAGGGTGACCTCTATCTCACCCAGTAAGAGCATGCACCCCATGTAGGCTGAGGCCTTGCAGCGGCCTGGGTTCGAATCTGACCTGCAGCCCTTTGTTGCGTGTCATCCCCCATCTCTCTCTCTCCCACCTTTCCTGTCTATCCACTGTATCTCACTCTGAAATAAAGGTAATGAAATAATCTTAAAAAAAAGATGTTTTGATTTGTAAAAATCACACAAGGTGTCAATTTCTAAACACGTCTACTACTTCTCTTGTGCCCACACAACTTTGACCGATCTCAATAGTGGCAAATTATTTTTCATCAGTTTTTTTTTCTTTCCAAGATGAGTGCAAAACAGAACAACCTCTGAGTGTGACATTTAGCCTTCTGAGGCCTTTGCTTTGTTTTTGTTCTTTGTTAAAGATAAATACTACAATTTATTTTAATGGTATTTTATTGCTAATATTTTGAACTTGTTTTTACTACTTTTTACTCTTTTTTTGTTGCTTTTCTGGTACTGTGTATGTGTGAATCGTTGAGCATGTGTGTGTGTGCACTGTGGCGTCTATAGCTTGCAGGGAATCCATCAAAGCTTATCATTATAAGTAAACATGACAGAGTGGACAAAATGTCTTGTGCGCCGCCAGACCTGCTATCTAACCACAAGCCATATCTGTGATGATGGACTGATGTGGCGCTGGCTTGGACTAACCAGAGTCTGAGTGTGAGAGTGGGAGTGTATGTATGAGCGCATGCACACACACACACACACACACACACACACACACACACACACACATGCTCACACACACAAGAACACACACATCAAAAGGCGTACACATGTAAACACTCAGTAAGCACACACTCAAGTTACCTTCAACATGGCCCTTATATCTTTTGCCTCTCACTGGAATACTACCTATGCAGTACATGAAAAGTTGACTTATCACACAATCATAAATGAGCAGGCACAGTCACAATTCATATAGGAATTTATAGCTGTTATTTATTGGCCAGTGTTTGCTGGGGCTCATAGTTTCACCTATGAGACTTTTTTTTTCTTCTGAAAAGAGATGGTTACTGTACAGGACAAGCCTCTTTTTATGGCAGATGAGATCAGACGAGAGTTAAGGAGTGCTAAGGGAGATTTATTAGTGATGTTAGCTAATAGTTCATGATCTGTACTCATTATCATGGCTTCCCTAAGTGTGAGAATATAGACCTTTGTTATCACGAATTGTAGTATGTCATGGAAGGTTATAAAATTCAGAAAATGAACATATGTCTTTACACTGTTATATTTTAAGACCTTTTTTGCCCGTGATGTTTCTTGCATGTGTGCGTTGAGGTCAGCCTGTGTTCCTCTGCTTGTTACAACACCACTGATAAGCAGGGTAAACAACCATGCACTGTTTGCTCCCCTACCATGGTGTGTGTGTGTGTGTGTGTGTGTGTGTGTGTGTGTGTGTGTGTGTGTGTGTGTGTGTGTGTGTGTGCATTTGAGAGGGTGATATTGTGCTTACAGTAATGTCCATCCCACCTTCAGGTTTCCTACACCGTCTGCTCCTTCTTCAAGGTGTGGCTCCTGCACTGTCTGGACGTTTAGCTTTATAACAACGAAAGCCTGACATTGATAACCTTTCCCCTGCCATTCAGTTCCTGGGTCAAAGGTCATGGCTGCAGTGCCTCAGCTGACTTGGCAGATTGACAGTGGGTGTAGTGGCACTGGATGGTATAGGGTATGGAGCCGCTTCAAGCCATGTCTCCATCACTTTCATTCTCTCTCTGTCTTTGCTAACTTACTGGTGCAAGTGGCCAGTGTGTGTGTGTGTGTGTGTGTGTGTGTGTGTGTGTGTGTGTGTGTGTGTGTGTGTGTGTGTGTGTGTGTGTGTGTGTGTGTGTGTGCGTGTGTGTGTGTGTGTGTGTAGGGGGTCATTAACCTATAGAAGGTGGTCTTTCACTCACTCTGGACTCTCCTAGACCACCAAAGGAGTGATACATTTGTCTGCATTACATTTAAACTACTGCAGATTGCTGCGCCATACACGTTTAAAGTTCTTAGTAACATGCTGCCTGGTGTCTGTCACTTTCTTGCCAAGAGTTAGATGAAAATACCATTATCATGTCTGTATTATAGATATGAAGTTACAATCAGCAGTCAGTTACAGTAGCTTAGCTTAGCACAAAGACTGGAAAAAGGGGGAAACAGCTCTAAAGCTCACTTATGCTTTTGCTCATTTATAAAAACATGTAATAACGACAATTGTGGTTGGTTGGTGTTTTATTTTACACTTTAGCTAGCTGTTTCCACCAATCTCTATGATGAGCTAAGCTAACTAGCTTCATAGTTCCCGTATTTACAGACATGAGAGTGGTATTGTTCTTTTCATCTCAGCAAGGAAGCAAATAAGCGTATTTCCCAAAATAGCAGACCATTCCTTTAAAACATGGGGAATGTTTTAGCTAGTAAAGACCTGTAACCTAAAATCAGTTGCTAGGAAACATCTGTTAGCAACTCTGTTTTGTTGTCGTTCAGTTATTAGCATAAAGTTTAGTAATTTGATGTACGATGTGTAGTTTTTGTGAAATGTTATTCAAAAATAGTTGTTATTAAACAGCCTTTTAATCAAGTGTCATGTCAGCTGTGTCAACCATATCCCAATACCTCTTATACTCTTCACCCTAAACGCGTAATATATGAGCAAGCTGACATAATAGTACACTTCTTCTTAAGGTTCTTAAGTGGGACTCTCAATACTGATGGGAAATAACAACTCTCTCTCAAAGATTTCTTGTGCTGGTTTATTGCACAACAATCTGTCAGTATTTACGTCTTCCAATAAACACGCAGATAAAAACATTGTCAGATGGAAGATTTTCTTAAATATATCTGCATTTTCCTCACAGCTTTGGTTCATTATAATGAATTACGACTCTCATAATTCCTATCAATTATCATTTGTGTGACATATGCTTTTTCAGTGTTTAGGTTTTGCAGCTTCCTGCTGCCACGGTGTACTTGAAGTTATCAGTGCTTGTAGTCTAAGCTAGAAGGGTATGACGTCTGAGTAAAATGATTTTAAATCTCTCCAAGGCCTGTGCTGGGTCAGACCTTTGTGACCACAACAGTTTAAAAAGATACAAGCAAGATACTATTTTTACTAAGCAAAACAAGACGAACAAGAAAGAATTTTAGTTGCTGCTAATACCACTCTGTTTAAATATCTTATTTCAACACCAGACACAATTAAAATGTGATTATAACAAGTTGTGAATATAGACTAAATATGGTGTTATTAGTTGGTACATACAAAAACACATGCATCATCAGTGACACAAACACAAACATGCAGCGTGCTAAAAATGTGCTTCATCTTTTATTTTGTTCCTTTCC
The DNA here is from genome assembly GCF_008315115.2 of Sander lucioperca. Taxonomy (NCBI): domain Eukaryota; kingdom Metazoa; phylum Chordata; class Actinopteri; order Perciformes; family Percidae; genus Sander; species Sander lucioperca. Next base: position 17,351,264 of record NC_050191.1, read on the forward strand.
TCTTTCTCACTTTCTGTTCATCCTCTGCAACATAAATTTCCATGTGTGCTTTGTGTGTGTGTGTGTGTGTGCTTTGTGTGTGTGTGTGTGTGTGTGTGTGTGTGTGTGTGTGTGTGTGTGTGTGTGGCAGTAATATTAACAACAAAAAAACAGACACTGTAATGCTACCAAGCTGTTTGTGTGCCCTGATGGGACAGTACCGTAAAAATTCTAATATCAGCTGAAATGAGACTACCTTTGTACTGTTCAGATCTTATATGACAGAGAGATCAGGGATGCTATAGCTTTGATGGACTTCAACTAAGATTATATAGCCCTGTCTGAGAGCCACATCTTGAAAACATTACACAGTAAAGAGTCAAAAGTTTACTCAAGCTCATCCTTGGCTTTTTTTTTGTGCTTAAAATTCTCGGTCTGCCAAAACGTGATTTCCTTTTTTATCTTTGTGCTTTTGTGTCAGAAAATCAAGGGTAACTTTGCAACATAAAACTGGAAGAAAACATTAGAAATGAGGAAAGGGAACAAAGAGCAAGAGAGAACATTTTAAAGAAGGTGGACGGCGACATTTGGGAGGTAATCATGGCTGTCTCGTTGTTTAGTCACATGAAGGTTTTGATGGTCTTGAAGGGGGACGATGATACCCAGAACCCTGGGGTCCCTGCCAACACAAACCCTGCTTCCAACCAAACAGTCCCCCACAATCCTTTGCTCCAAGCAGGGTAGGGAGAGAAGGGGGTGGAGAGGAACATTACAGGATGGAGGAGGGACACACCGGCGCCAATGGCGATCCCTAAGACAACTTATCTCCTCTCTCACAATGATAGCGCCTGTCAAAATAGCTGCCAAGATACATAGCCAGCCAGGAACTGGTTAACTCCTGCCACGTCCAATCAGAACGCCTGCAGCCAGGGTCTCTGTCTTTCCCCACACTAGAGGGCTCTCGGGAACCAAGCTCCACAAACACACATTATCTCGGTCTCATTGCTCTCTATCTCAAGCAGCTTCAGTTCAACTAAGCTTTATTGGATAGAGTGACAGGAAATCGTCACTATATTACATCTAAATTATATTCAAATTAATGTTATACATTTGTAATGAATATTGGACTTGAAGTGGGTACGTAACTGAAGAAATTATACAAAACGTTAAAGACATTTAATTTCAACTTGAATGTTGTTATTTTGTTCTTTTAAAATAGTAAAGACAAACAAACTAGAAGTGGCCTACCATCTCAAGGTTGTATGCCTCCGTCAACCAGTCAAGTTGCAGTTTATATCCATGTCTGTCCAGACTCATAGTGAAGGCTTTAGAATTTAATAAAAAAAAATATTAAGTGTCTTTTTTGGCTAAATGGAAGTAATCACTATATTGACATGTATGATTCCAGATGATCTAGATGATCACCTGAAGCTCAATATCAATAAGCTTGTGGTGGACTATAGAGACAGGAGGCCCTCTGTCCTGGTTGTCATCCCAGGAGCAGTAGTAGTGAAGAGGGTGGACTTGGGGTCCAAATCAATAAAAAACAGGACTGGACTCACAACACTGACGCCCTCTTCAGGAAAGGACAGAGCAGACTGTTCTGCCTGAGGAGATTCAGACCCTTTAGTATGCAGCAGGCTCCTGCAGATCTTATATCAGTCTGTAGCCAGTGCTCTGTTCTTTGCAGTGGTGTGCTGGGGGGGGGGGGGGGGCAAGGCTTGGAGGTCAGCAGTCTCAACAAGCTGTTAAGGAAGGACAGTGTGGAGGAGGTGGCGGAGAGGATGACGAGAACTTTGTTTTTGCACCTTTTGGATATAAAATGTCATCACTTCATCATTTTACCCTATTACACACAGGTTTGGCATTTTGAATAATTAGCATGAGTTATGGCCAAAAACGTGTTTTGTGAGGTCACAGTACCCTTGACCTTTGACCTTTTGAAAACATCTTCTTCAACATTATGATAGATGCTTTTAATATGCAATATAGTGTATGGATAGTTCTAGTACAGGCTAGTACAAAATGCCCTCTTTCACATTTTGCAGACGTCTGTTTCTTGTACCATTTGTTGTGAACTGTCGCCTCCAAGCGGTTTAAATGATAAATAGGTCCTGTGGCAACGTCAAGTGAACGTGCATGTATCTAATACATAACTCATCCCTATCTACGCTTGGGTTCCCAACGTGCATGGGAGTCGGTACTGTCCAAGAGGTCACGAGATAATACTGAGGCGTCTCGAGATGGTGAAAAAAAAAAATAAAAAAAAAAAAAAAAATAAACACGTATTATTATTTTTCAGGCATTAGGCTAATTCATTTATTCAGGTTAAACTGTTAATAAAATCACTCAAAAATCATATCTACACTAATAGAGCATAGGCTATACACATTGTTGATAAAGCCAAAAAGGTTGAGAACCCTGCACTCGCCTGTTACAGTTTGTAACAGTGTTTGTACAGTCATCTCAACGCTTCACTAAACAATTAGCAGAGGCGTTAAAAAAACCCAAAGGTAGAATATCAAGAGACAAACATTAAAGACAATATCATCACATTTTAGGCTGTTATTTTGCAAAAAAAAAAAAAAATTAACTACAAACGTTGGTACCCCAATTGTATTAAAAAAAACTTCAACGCGGATATTTCTGGCCATTAGCCATTACAGTAAAATGGCATGCGTGCACCGTGTCGGTCAATTGGTGTATTAACAGGCTATATCACTTCTGCTGTTCGGCCAGGTAAATCACTCCATGGAGGCGTGAAGAGTATAAAGGGATTTTAGTCAGAGTGAAAAAAAAAAGCGAGTTCCCTGACCGGGAATCGAACCCGGGCCGCGGCGGTGAGAGCGCCGAATCCTAACCACTAGACCACCAGGGACTGATATAAATTCGACGACTCAGATTCTTCTTTACTATATAACATATCAATTTTACTTTACAATGTCAAAAAATATATATTCTACGGCACATGTGCTGTTGTTGTATTTTCCAATATTGTTTATGTTCGGTTATCTACACCGTGCAGTGTAATATCGACTGACAATTAAATCTTCAACCTACCTAAGCAAACTTAAGATGGCGTTAACGTTAGCTAACGGTAAAGACAAGCTACGGGTGAGCTCATGTTTTTACAGTGCACATGACACCAGAGGGCGTAGTGAAGGGGGCTTCATTTTGATATTAGCTGTTGGAGAATGCACGCAAGGTAAATTTAGCTGCCTATTTTTCTGTCAGATTTGGCGTTTAAATGCGCCGTTGTGTTTGGCGTCAGCGTTAGATCAGCTTGCATGAACTGGAATAACCTATTTTAAGAGAAGGGTCTAGTGGCTGCCTGAACCGAATAGATTATCCTTACCATATCCACCAGGTTGCTATTGTCTTGTAAACAAAGTGGCTAGCTAGCACAGTTAGCATCAGCTGTTGAATCGGTTTGAAATCTGGACCATGTTCACTGTGTCTGCTTAACATTATACCTGGCGATCGCACACATTGCTTTAACATTAGCACAACTGGATATCTGTCTTTTGTTTACTGCTGCACCTTAAGAAGAGGCTGTTCAATGGTCCGAGTCAAAAGAGGAATTCCAATTGAGCAAGCTGCTATACAAACTGAGGAATGTAGCTAGGTGCGGTAACGTTGCTTCAAATTTAGCCTTTCCTTTGTGGTAAGCTATTTAGCGTTACCTGTTATAAAGCTTTCAGGCAACAACACATGAATGAACCGCAGTTGCCTGATTTCTGTTCTTTAGGGTGTGTGACTTGCGTGTAACCGATAGTTTCATTTTCGCTCAATCCTGTAGTTACAGCTAGCTGTGAGTGTAGCCAGTCTGCATGTTTACATCAACTGGATTCCCAAGATGATGTCGCTGATAATAGACACACTGTTGTGATGAAGCATAATTACATAATAAAACGCATGTTTGCTGTGGCGACATTAACTAGTAGCAGATGTGTCTTTCCTCTGCAGCAGAGTGATGCATTTTCCTCCTGTTGGTCAGCCATTGTCAGCTGAGTGGCCTGACATGCTTATTATCAGGGTGCTTCGCCCTCTACTTAGGCTGCCGAGGCTTTTGCATTGTAGAGAGTGTTGTTGAGTGAGGCACCCGGTGAGCCTGCTAATTCCCTCGTTTATTTTCTTTGCAGGACAAGAAAGAAGTGTGAGAGGTAATCTTCCCAAGTCCCCTGGCTTGGACACACTGACTAGGCGTAGGTGTGTAAGGTGAATGTTTTAATGGATGCGCTTGACTGCATGCAGATTTAGGACCCTGGCCCGATGGAAAAGAGAGACAGGAAGCCGGGATATTTTGCCAGGTAAGGGACTCTGTGTGTTTGTTTGTTTTGAATGTGTGTCATTTGCATGTAATTCAGGTATTTTTCCTCCCACAGACACACACACAGCACTTCCAAGTACCCTCACTCTAGCATATGCTGACACACACACTAATAAATACAAAAATACATCAGCATTATAATCCACTAATTAATAAATATATATATATATATATATATATATATATATATATATATATATATATATATATATATTGCACCATACAAATATTTCATACAGATTACCATTCCTTATAGCCATGAGCAAAACACCATGTTTTTGTTTGTCTCTCTCATTAATCATTCTAATTGCTGAAGGAACAAATACTTGCTGAACATGGCTGTTCTTACACGATGCTCTGTAGTACAGCCTTGTAAAACAGTTGCAAAACAAAACGATCCACATTAAATTTGGACAGTTTCCATAAGAAAAAAACATTCCCAGTTGCTGTTTTTTTACCTTTGCAATGGCACATACGTCAAACTTTAGCTAGACATCAATCTCTATCCCTTAACTATCTGTAAGTGTTAACTCTTTTGAATGGGTTCATAGTAAACCTTGGTGAGTGGGATTTCTCAACTCTACTACGTCCAAAATTGATGACCATTTATTTAGTTTTAGTCACAGTGAGCTCAAGGAAATTGTCTAAACACCGTTTAGTGAAGTCCCCTACCTCTTCCTCAAAACCACCCAAGAATGAGTTATCAGGCTTTAGGAGCCCCACCAAGGCTGTATCATCTGCATACTTAAAAAAGGTGTAAGTGTAGACTGAAGCTCAACACTGAAGCTCAACACTTACTGTATATACAGTAGGGGTGGTGAAATTAATCATTGTATTATAATATAATATATATATAATATATAATAAATTTGAGGAGGTGGCGCGTCGTGATGCATCAGGATATCGAATCGTATCAAATCGTTGACAGGACAATCAAATTGAATAGTGAGACCAGTGAAGACACCCCTAGTATACAGTATAGGAGACAAAACGCAGCCCTGTGGGGCCCTGTATTGATAGACTTTAGGGGAGGAAATAGCTGTGTTCAATCTAACCTGCAGGGTACGATTCAGGAGAACATCATTACTTAAATTAATAATTAGAGTCTAGATATTAAGTATTTAAGTTCAATGAATGATGAGCATCGATTTGCGAGTTCTTTTATCCAAACAAACAGATATTATAATATAAATCTGTTGAAAGGAAGTGTTTTGGCTCCTGTGATATTTATATCTACAGTATGTCTCTCAGCCCAAGTATCACATGCTGGAGTCCAAAAATGTTTTCATGCATGTTGGAAATGACATTGTGGCTTTTATTGAATCATAGATCCATACTGTTAAGTGACCTGTCTGTCAGCAGATACAGCCTCCTGTCCGAATCATGCGTCAGAGTTTCTTGGCCCACGCCGATGATGTGGACTGTAAAATTGGATTTTGGCAGCATTGTGTAACCTGATAGCAGGAAGTGCGTGGAAAGAGGCTTATCACAGCTAAGGTGCATAGACTGACAAGAAATCTGCGGGTTATGAACAAAGATCAGCCCTTTCTTTCTGACGTCGAGATGAGACGTCAGAAAGAAAAGGCTCATCTTTGCCTGGCCGGTTTTAACATAAACAGTATATCATAGCGCCAAAAACATAAACATAACTTGTTAGTCTTGTTTAATGCCTAAATGTGAATTAAGGCTGAAGCGTACCCGAAACCGGAAAACAAGTTGATTTATGGATAAGCAGAAGTCGTCTGCTGAGTGTGCTGTTAATATCAGAGTTGTTGAGTGTGGGTTTGTGATAAATGATGTGAGGTAATGCAGTGTAGCCTAATGGGTATTATTCTTGATTATTATGCCTTAGGTTACTTGTTCAGGCTTTGCTGACAGCCTAGTACAAACCTGCCATTTGTCTTGGGTTTTATTGATTTGATTGGCTTATGTTGGAAATATTAATATATTATTTTGTAATGGTATCACATTTCAGTCACTCCCTAGTTATAAGGGAAGCAGTGCATTAGATTGCAATAGGATTGCAGGCTGTGAGCTGAGTCAGAGGTGGTGTTTTCCTGCAAAGGTGGCAGCTAGTGTGAGGGAGTAGCAACAGTGGAAAGGTGCAATATGAATACATCATGCAGACCTATATTTGCTGTAAAGACCTATAGCTATATTGTGCGGACAGCAAGTGAACGTGTCAGGAAGGAAAACCATCCTTATATCCCAACATAGCTACTGCTATAACATGTAGCTCTCATGCTAGTTGCGCCATATGCTGCCTCGCTTCCTGACGAATGGAGGAAAGGTCATTGTGCAACATACACATGCCAATAACAAGTACTAGCCCGTTTTTCATGTTTGATTGTTTTACAAAAGTGAAAGCCTTTACATGTAATCAGAATTGTTTGACACTAAATGAAAACAATACTCTCTAATGTTAATAAGTGAAAAATATATCAACAAACTGATCTAAATCAAGCAGTAACAAAACATAAAATAAATGCATGCACATACATCTGCAGCAAGTTTACTAAAGATTCAAAGGCACTGAACATACAGTAAGTACAATAAGACCAGGCATTAACAATAGCTGTACATTTTCTCAGAGCAGGCTGTGCACAAACACTTGTGCTTGATGCCACAAAAAGGCTCATGGCAACTCTAAAGGAGCTACAGAGATCCATGGCTGAGATAGAGAGACACTGCACATGAAGTTACGGTTGTCTTGGTGATTTCACTGGTCACAGCTTAATGGCTGTTGAGAAAACTTGCACGACATCCTGGCCGGTGTTTGCCAGAAGATATGTGGGACACTGTGTGAACTAAAGTGGGAAAATGTTCTATTTTCTGATGACACCAAAATTACTTTGTGGCTGTCGTATTAAATTATATTGTTGATGTAAGCCTACATGCACATAATGCACAATTTTCATCATGAAGCCTCGTGGTGCTAGCATCACACTTTGGGCATGCCTCTTTGCCGCAAGAACGTTTGGGGTAGATTGAGTATTGCAATACAGAAATTTCCTGAAGGAAAAGCTACTAGTCCACTAGAGAACTTATTTTCCAGCAAATCAACAGCAAACACAAACAGGAATTTGCCTAAAAACAACTAGGCTATATTAATGTTTTGGAGTCCAAGTTTATTGTTTATCGATTTTTCGGAATCTACACTAGTTGTTCCCATGGCAACATCTACTCTTCCTGGGATCCATTTTTAAATAAAATACATACAGTCAACAATGTTTGCACTTACATTTAATACAGTAAACAATAAAGTAACAACATCAACATTGCATCCGATAATAAGACTATATCAAAACTACACATATACCAAACATGAAAACAATTCGATTGACAGGTAAAACAAGAAATAAAAATAATCTCAGATCATGTAAACATCCATATTGCAAAAAAGAATCCAATGATTATTGCTACTATATGTGCCTATTGTCTTGAGGGCTGTGATTATTTATGTTATTAGTTATTTGGTGTGTGTTTTTTGTATTTTCATTTTTCACTTGATACTTACCATATTGGGCTTTCTCTGTCATTATGCCGGGAATGGATACACAGACTGAAGGTTAGAGGAGAGACAAGAAGGGCGCCAATCTTAAACTGATGGCTCGAGAGATACTCTGCCAAATGCCCCAGAGTGAAACAGACGGTTCTGTTGAGACTGTGCTGTAGACTCTTGAGTTCACTACAAGATGTGTGCTGCATCCGTTAATATGGGAGAGAGAGACCTCAGACTATGGGAGAGTCCTGAACTGTGTCTGTCTGCAGCCTTATCGACCCACTCTTGCCTTTCCATAAAGGCATTTTAACACTTAAAACGCTTCTCTTTTCGCTTTTTTTTTTATTCTTCCTTTGCCCGGGGCTTTGCAGGGCAACACTGCCCCTATCACTCAAAGCTTATGATAAATCAATTTGGTCTTTCTTAGCATACTCATATCCACACTTTAAGGTTTCAGCGGGGCTCATCTGGCTCGCACTATCCTTAAGTGCACCACTAACCCGTGGTTACACTGCACTGCAGTTTCCCCCCTTAATAAACCCCAACAGGGTCTCGAGATGCCATTACATAATTGCCCCCCTATCAATGATTAAACAGGGGGAAAGCAAAGTCTGTGAGGAAAATACAGCTGACGCAGCAAAGTAAAGAGAGAGAAAAGTTAAAGCTCAATGCAATACCTTTGAGCACAAAAGCAGAATCTGGACGACACGTCTGAATTTACAACAGAAGTTTTGATGACATTACAAACAAGCATGTGCTGCCGCTTGGAGTCAACTGCAACACTGATAAAAAAATAACAAGTTGATATTTTATTATGGAAAGGTCATCACCTTAGCATTAAAATGGGTCAACTATATGCCTGCTACATGTTCATACAAACTGTACATTGATCCCAACCAAGAAAGATTTGTCATGGTGTAAGTTTAACAAATGTGGTCAAATGGCCATTTACACTCCTGTGCTTTCTGGATTTTACTTCTATTAAATATATATGTCCATCTCCTCTGGTGTCCCATCAGGCTGAAGAGGCGGAGACAGCTCAAGCAGAGCCAGTCCGAGAAGAATGTGGCTGAGCAGAACCCGGGGATCATTTCCTGTCCAGACATCCCAAATGACAGCGACCCCAACAGGAAGAAAGACCTCCAGAGAATAACAGAAAAGCCAACTGCAGGCTCGGGTAAGACCTGTATCAAAAACTCCCAGAAGATTTGCAGTGTGTAAATACACAGACACCTCGAGAACTGGAGCTGCTCTGCTGAGACAACGTGGCGCAGAAAGACTTATCTTGTCCTACTTAGTATGATCAGACAGATTAGCTCCTCGTCATCTAGCTCAGCCTTTTACAGAGCAAACCCTCTGTTTCCTGAATGCAGGACTCTCCCATCTACAGAAGCTTTGTGACACTGCTGCGGAATTATAATTAAGTCAGAAATATTGTAGTCATAGTCCACTATTATGGCAATTAAAATCAACTTTGGTGTAATTTCTCCATTCAAAGCGGGTTTGAATGAAATTTTTTTTTTTGTTGCCCTCTGTAAATTTCCATTTTCAGATAAGCAATATGTCAACGAGTGGTATTAGTATTACTGTCAATGTTAATTATATTCTTCTGCTCTGTTATTTATTTGACTGATATGCAATACAAGGGCCCTCTGTGATGGAAACGGCCTCAGCAGTTTTAAACAGGAAGTTACATAACCTTTCATCCTGTACTGTTTTACAGTTGGCGTTTACATTTAAGGCGCTTTCCTCACAAAGTTTGAGAGTTGTTGCGAGGGTTAAATCCCAATAGAAATGCTATGATGCCTTTAAGTTCTGCTTAAAAATGACATAAAAACCTATTTATGACGGAAGCATCTTTGCCATTAATATGACTCTTCAATGTGAAAGAAAAAACTTTTTTCAGGGTTTTTGAGGATTTATTTCAAACATAGGAGAAAAATGCTGAAATACGCCAGGCATAATAATCAACTACATTGTATCGTTGGGCTATTGAACTCAGTGTGTACATTGACAATGACAAAAGTAAATGATTTTTGATGGTCAGTTTAGGCGAATTGTCTGAACAAATCTATAGCTTCATATTTGACTTAACAATAAACATAATCTAACTTGCATTTTGTCTTCAGTGTATACTACATTATGAGCATCATGCTATCATTAAAGCATAAATCATCACCAACTCCATATTGACAGTGGTAATGGACTTCAGTCATGCGTGCAGTGGGTCAGCCAGCTGTGTAAACTCTGCAGTATGTGTTTTAATAAGACCTCAACATTGTTACCTGACTGCAGCCCATCAACTCAAAATACGATGCTCTGCAGTGTAACAGACAAACATAACTCTTTAGGTTATATGCACTTTCAGCTAAAAGTCCATAGCCTGCAAGACTTCGTAGCACATCCACAGCCCAGTATAAATGCAATGAATAAGCGACAGTGTTCCCAGAAGTGACAGCACTTTTGTTTTTGATGCTCGGTACAGTCAAGAGTCTGGCTGTGTAATGCTTAGTCATGCTCTCTGTTTCCATGGAGGAGGCAGCAGTGTAATTTAGCATTCAGGGAGTGGTACGCTAATAGCTTCTGTGTTCTTGGCAAGAAGAAAATGTTGACTGTGGACCTTGTCTACTACAAGGGTCAGATTGTGCGTGAGTGTGTTTATGATAACTGCTTCAGCATGTGGGGGGGCAGTGTTTTAAGGCTGGATAATGATAGGGGACAAACAAGCACTGGTACTGACTCAAAAGGCAGTTAAGCACAGGATACTTAGAAGTCTTTGGTGGGGTATTTCTTTGCACCGCCCTCATCCAATGGGGTTTTCATTTTTACTGTTTATGGTAGAAACATACATACACATACATACATGATATATCTGTAGACCATGTATTCATTTCTTACAAGAATAATTGTTTTTTTTTATCAGTATGAGATTATTGTCCGTTTTTAATTGTCCTCAGTCTGCAAAAAAATGTTAAGTTAATTTTTTGAGCTTTTCACTTTATTAGATAGTGACAGTGGATAGACAGGAAAGGAGGGAGAGAGAGGGGATGACACGCAGCAGAGGGCCGCAGGTCGGATTTGAACCCGGGCCACTAGCCAAGGACTCAGCCTACATGGGGCGCACACTAGAGGTGTCTGCAAAAACCTTTTCTCATTTTCTGTTTCCCTTCTAGACGATGGCAGTGAAAGTAAGAATCAGTCAAAGAGGGAGAAGAAGAGGCCACCAGGGACAGTGGATTTCATCGTGAGTCAAACTAAGTGAAAACAAATCAAAATAACATTCTGACTTATTAACAGAAAAGTTATAGATTGTATTAGTTATAGATAGTATTTTCACCTGTGTGCTTTTATAAAAAATAAAAAAATGAGTTCATGTTCTTGTTACAGGTAGGACCTGATGACTCCCTCATCAGCATCGCACTCAAGTTCAACATCACCCCAAACAAACTGGTCCAGCTGAACAAGCTCTTCTCTCGCAGTGTCTACCCCGGTCAGGTGAGAACCTCGGCAGTAACACGAACCACTGCCTCACTTCCCTCATTATTCCTCCGACCGGCTAACCATCTGCTGTCCATCTTAATAAATACAGAAGCTGTTTGTCCCCGATGTGAGCCAGTCAGAAACTGACCTAAGGTCTCTGAGTTCCTCTGATCCCTCCTTTACAAATGGCGTATCAGAGAAAGCATCACATGTAAGTAGGAAGGAATTCATTATGTTGCTTAGATATACTTTATGTATATATTTTTTTCTCCTATGTCTACTAAATGTGTATTTGTGTTATTCTGATGTGTGTACATTTGTTTTCTTTGAGCTGCTGTAGCACAGGAATTTCCCCAGTGTGGGATTAATAAAGTCTATCTTATCTTAGAGTACATTGTGCAGTAGTTTACAGTAGCCATTTAGGAAACAAATGTGTTTAAAAAGGTTTTCTGTCTTCCACCAATTATGGTAGGAGTTAAGTTGTTGTTAATTAGATAATATAACAGCTTCTTTTGTGTGTTTTCAAGCTTTGTCCAAAATTGTCCATCTACACTGGCTCTCTAACTGTGAGGCAATTATGTTTAACCCTCTGAGGTCTAAGGGCATTTTCACATGTCTTCTTAAATTTACGTTTTAAGGGTATTTGCATTAAACTTATCCCCATGTGTTACATATCAAAATGTTCAGCTTTGCGTATAGGGACGCCCAATTTCTTTTCTAGAGCAACGTGTAGAGAGATAATTTGGCGCTAAAGCTGAAACGGTGATGTTAGCTTTTTGAAATTCCTCAAATCTTCTTTGAAAACAAACCTTAGCTTATGATGTGTTGTATGTTTAATTGTTTCGGTGAAATGAGTTTACCAAAGTCTTAGGTTATGTATATGATTAATCTTCCAGCATTTGACAGTCAAATGAAAAAGCTACTTTTGGACACTTTGAAAAGTGGGTAACAAATGTAAATGCTCTAGTGGCCTAAAATCTCTGAATCAGTAAAGGTGAAAGGATGAGAGCTGAAACCACACGGTGATTATACACTTCAAAACTAGCTGCACTAAACACATAACATTCAGGTCTCTGATCAGGTCCTCTTAACTTCCTTCAGGGCGGCATTTCAAACTGCATGTCAGCAAAGTCCCTCCGGCGTGAGCTCTCCCCAAACTCCGAGGACGAGAGCCCGGCAACGGTTAAATTCATCAAGATGAGCTGCAAATATTTCACCGATGGCATGGTAAGAAACCTTGAAAATGGATGCAGAAACACTTAGTTTCCTTAATTACTCTGGTAATATGAGATTAGATTTTTCCGACATTTTATATACTCAACAAAACAGTATCTATTAGCGGCTACCACTCTGGTATTTTGTATTTTGGTGTTTTCGATCCAGCTGTGGCGTTGTTGCCCCCCCCCTCCCGCTCACTGCCTGTGTTTTTTCATTGTTGCAGGGAGTGGTGGGAGGCGTGCTGATTGTCACCCCCAACAACATCATGTTTGACCCCCACAAGTCAGACCCCCTGGTGATCGAGCTCGGTTGCGAGGAGTACGGCCTGATCTGCCCCATGGAGGAGGTGGTCTCTGTGGCGCTGTATAACGACGTGTCGCGCATGAAGCTCAAAGATGCTCTGCCATCGTAAGAGCTCTGAACCGTCTCACTTTCCTAAATTTCCCTCTTTTGTAAAGGTTCTTCTTTCAGCCCTCAGCTCCGATTCCTCCTTTCTTCTTCCTCTTTCCAGTTTCCAGTTTTTCTTGTTCTTCTCAAGACTTAACCTGTACAAAAAGTCCTTTCGATTCACAGGACTTTTCACGTTTGCCTCTTTAACACATCCTTTTTTTATCAAGTACCTTTTGTTTCCACTGGATCTTGTCTAGCAGTGGGTTTATAAGACTCTCAGATTCCAGTTTTTGATTTGTTCTTCATTGATCTTTTTTTAAATTTTTGATTAATTTGCTGTTTCACATCACATGAGTTATTTTGTTTTGTCATTTTGGTCATTTATAATTTCTGTTTGGACCTTTTTTTTCTTTTTTCTCTTTTCATTTTCATCCTGGTTTGCGGTGCGGTATGTGTGATGCCCCGTGACCCCACAGAGACCTACCCCAGGATTTGTGTCCTGTGTACAGGCCTGGCGAGTGGGAGCAACTGCCGTCAGAGCGAGATCTAAACCCTTTCAGCCGCTATGAAGCTCTTGATCCAAAGCGACCAATCGTCTTGGACGACATGGAATCAACCCTCTCAGAAACCGGTAACCTCATCATGTCATCCAATGTCGACTGTAAATGGTCCTTTTTCTTAATCTTAGCAGTGAATGAAATCACTCCTAAATGGTGGTAACTCTGGGTTATGACTTTTTAGTCTTATCTGTTTTACTCTCTACAACCAGCAACTATTTGGGGGTGTTTTTTGATGGGTTTTTTTATGAATTAAAGTATCTAGTGAATTTTCAAATTCAGCTCACTGACCAAATTTGTAGTTATTTATTTCTCTTTAGACTCTTGAGCATCCACATTTGCCTTTTGCATAAGTTAAAATGTATTTTTCATATCAATTTACTGACAATTGAGGCTTAATCTTCAACAAGCTAAAACTTATTGATGCTGAGTCCAGCTTCTCAGATGTGAATATTTTTTTTTTTGTCTTCTGTGATAGATAGGAAACTGAGTGAACTCTGGGTTTCGACTGTCGGTAGAGTAATTGTGATGGCCGTTGATTGTACAAACCAAATAATTAATCCATAAACGTGATTTGAAATGAAAATGTATTAGTAGTCTTTTAAAAAAAACTGTCTTATCTTAATACCAGCGAGCACAGAGGGCGAGCAGACAGAGAAATCTCCGTCAGACGAAGGCTTCACAGAGTTGGAGCCAACTGTCAACGGGAGCATTGAAGAGGCAGAGGAGATGTCCAAAACACTCAGCACTGTCAGCAGGGACCAACAGGAACTCGGACCCAGCCGCCCAGGCCGGGCAGACTTTCAGGACAAGTCGATTCTTGGTCAAACTAAAGTAAAGCTGGATGATGAAGAGGATGAGGGCGTAGCTCAGAACAACTCTATTGAGGATAGAGAGTCAATACAATTCTCTTCAGAGACTAAAAAACAGGGTGACTCGTGTCGTAAACCAACAAACCAAGAGGAAACCAAAGATATCACACCTAAAGGGACCGGAGAGCTGCTAAATGGTGCACACGCACATTATAAAATAATCGGCGCACCAGTGGACCAAAACAGGGAATTGAGTCTGAAGGAGGCATCCGAGGTTCGTGGGGACTCGAGTCCTAAGAGACAAAGCCCAGACAGACCAGCAGGTGGGGCTGAACTCAGTGAGGAGGAGACGCGGAAGAAAAACTATGAGGCAGAAGTGAAGTCATGGCTGCTGGAGAGGGTGCAGGCTCCAATAGAAGGTAGGAATTATAAACTAGATATTAAACCCATAGGTAGATTGTCACAATTATTGTAGCTATTGGTCATTTTACATTTTAAATATTGAAAAATGTACTCTCCCTGAAGTGTCCCCAGATGTTCTCTTTGGATTTCTTAAAGCTCCTTTGTGTAGAATATCAACATTTCAGACTTTGGCGACTCCAGGTGTGGCGCTGATGGAGGCTACAATAAAATGAAACTAATCAAAATCTCTTTCTCTGTTTTTAAAAATGTTCCCATTCTCTATAGACATGCTTTCTTCATCCGAGGAGAAGAGTAAAATCCCTCCCATGTTCCTGTGCTTCAAAGTGGGAAAGCCAATGAGGAAGTCCTTTGCCACCGGGATGACCTCTAGTCCCGCCTACTCATTTGGGGGCCGGGGCAAACAGCCAGAGTACTGGTTTGCTGTGCCACAAGAAAGGTGAGACACCGATAGATGATCCATGACCCTTGTCTTGAACTACAATATGTGTAAGCTAGCAGTGTGCTTTTAATCAATTCAATATACTGTGTGTGTGTGTGTGTGTGTGTGTGTGTGTGTGTGTGTGTGTGTGTGTGTGTTCCAGGGTGGACCATCTGTACGCATTTTTCGTCCAGTGGTCTCCGCATGTGTACGGGAAGGAGGCTCGGGAGCAGGGCTTTGTTGTGGTGGAGAAAGATGAGCTGGACATGATAGACAACTTCTTCAGTGACCCTGCATCTTGCAGCTGGGAGGTAAGCTCAGTGGAAAAGCAGACAACACACTCACTTCCTTCTATTTACATCACAGAATGAACACTATAATAGTGTGTTCGCTTACAATTCTAATACAGTCATAAACAATAATGCCATGTTTTTTTTGCACTTGGCACTTTGACGTTTTGAAATGAACTTCATTTATGACTGACTGATTTCTCTTTATTGTTGACTTGCTCATTACGCTTGTTTCGTTATAAGATCATCACCATTGACGAGGCGAAGCGTAGGCAGAGTTTCAGCAGCTGTGACGGAGAATTGCCAGTGGATGCACTGCCCATGCTCAGTGATGCTAGTGATGTGCTGCAGGACACACACATTGAGAAGGTCATTTTTCATTTTAACCTGTTTCTTGCCTCTGGGCTGCGAACCGCATAAAATAATCCAGTTGCAGACAAGAAAACTTTGAGAAAGAAATATGCAGCAGACTAATCAGTACGCACCACAATCTGACAATGTGTTCGCCCTCCAGCTTGCCTGTCGCTTGCCAGCGCGTGTGCAGATTTACCCCTGGAGACTGGCCTACAGCACTGTGAAACATGGGACCAGCCTGAAGACTCTGTACAGGAGCCTGGCAGACGTGGACAGTCCTGTGTTGCTGGTCATTAAAGATATGGATAACCAGGTAGATAACTGTCTAAAGGAATGTACTGTATGTAAATGAATGGGGTTAAACCTATTTATTACCTCTACCAAGGAGGTTGTGTTGTCAGCTCGGTTTGTTGGTTTGTTTGTTTGTTTGTTTGTTTGACTGTCGGCAGAATTAGGGAAAATCTTCCGCCCGACTTTCATGACACTTAATGGAAGGGTGAAGCATTGGCCATGAAAGAACCCATTACATTTTGGAGCGGATCCAAATCACGGGGCGGATACACCAGGGTGGATTTTTACTTTCGTTAACATTGCGAGATAAGGCATTTGTGCTGCATTCATGCGGTGTCGGAATAATCGGACACATTTGTTTCAGATGATATTTCATGGCTCATCTGATCCATTTCCTTTGCTTGCTTGCTTTGCAGCGTCCATGTTGTTTCCAAATTGTGTAGTTGGAGTCTTTCTTATATTACACAGGATTAAAATTTACATGAAAATTAAAATGTCTGTGGGTGTTTCCCACTTCAGGGGTTGAATCCTTACTTTATTAGCACATTTTCTTTTGAATGCTGTCAAGGCAGCATTATTTATCCATGCACATCCTCAACCCAGTCATGAGGAGCAACATAATTGTTTTTTTTGTTTTTGTTTTTTTACATTTGGAGTTTTTAGCAGTTAGTTTATGGCCCCTGTGTGTATGATTTAAAAAAAAAAAAAAAAAAAGAAAACACTTATGTTTCAGGCTAATTTAAATGTCCCTACAGCCATACAACTTCACATGAGGGTTTTAACTACTAGTTCAAACAGTTCAAGCCTGTTTATCATTATTATTTGTTCCAAGTTTTTTCATCCTCCAACTGATTCTGACTCTCATCACAGATATTTGGGGCTTTCTCGACTCATCCCTTCAAAGTGAGCGAACACTGCTACGGCACAGGAGAGACATTCCTCTACAGCTTCTGTCCTGAGATCAAGGTTTGTATAAAGTTCATTTAAGAACTCAGTTTGGGTATTTAGTTTTATTCCACGAATGGCAATTTCAGACATTGTTTGCTGTCGATTTTTTCAGGTGTACCGCTGGACGGGGGAGAATTCTTACTTTGTGAAGGGCAATACTGATTCTCTGCAGATGGGAGGAGGAGGGTAAGTAGCAACTGACTAGCTAGTTTAATGTGTTTTTCTGTGACCAAGCACAAATGTATATCAACAGTCTAAACCCATTGTTTGCCATGATGTGGTTTTGATTTGGTTTGGTTTATTGGTTTGCACACATTCATACAAACAGTATACAGCATAAATCACAACATATGTCTTTCACATGGAAAGACAAAGAGTGTGTGCTGGAGAGGTCAGAAACCCATGGGAGGCTTAAAGTGAAACCTCACCAGGTCACTAAAACTTAATTTACAATACAAACAAAAAGTAGGACATAAAATAACTACAACTAAAATCAATATGGCGAAAATGGAATGACAAAAATAATTACAGGCTTAAACTCAATTTGGTGTAGATTAAAAAAAAACAAGGACAATAAAAGAATTAAAATATCAAAAAGGTAGGAGATTTAGATAATAAAAGACAAGTAAAGCCAAGTAAATAATTTCAATACTTGCCAGTCAGGAGGCTAGATAGCCACTGAGCACAATTTCTCTTAAGTTTTCTTCTGTAGGGCGCCCGGGTAGCTCACCTGGTAGAGTAGGGGCCCACATATAGAGGTTTACTCCTTGACGCAGGTGCCGTGGGTTCGACTAAAACCTGTGGCCCTTTGCTGCATGTAATTCCCCCTCTCTCTCCCCTTTCATGTCTTCAGCTGTCCTATAGATAAATGCCTAAAAAAAATATAGTTTACTTTTGTATACAGGTAAGTAGGATGAGCTGCATAACATCATAATGTCCACCTTTTTTTCTAACTCTCTGCCCTCTCTTCTCTTCAGTGGTCAGCTGGGTCTGTGGCTGGACGCTGAGCTGTACCGAGGCACCACCACCAAATGTGCCACCTTCAACAACCAGCCGCTCTCCGCCCAGCAGGACTTCAACATCCACAGTGTGGAGGTCTGGACCTTCGAGTAGCCCCACCTGTTTCGAGCTACAACTACATTCACTCTCCGCTCCAAACCTTCATACACCCCCAAGTCTATTACGCACTTGTATACTTGGAGGCAAACCTAGCTATCCCACAATGACACTAAATGTTCTGTGAGAGAAGCCTGTGCAGTTGTGACTGGAAACAGTCTTCTGTAGCCTTGTTTTTGAGGTGGGTTTGACCTGCAGGTAGGTTGGCCAGTTCATGTCTGGATCCTCTGCACTTCAAAGGTGGAAGTGTGAAAAAATTGCTCTCAATTCATTGGCTGCCTTAGACATCTGTCAACGCCTCCAGCTTTCCCAGCATGCAGACTGCCTTACCACCATAAGCATATGAGGAGAGAGAGAATAGGAAGGCTGCTGATGTTACTGTTGGGGTTATTCTATAATATATACATATACATATTTCAAGTGTGTATGGAAGAACAAGGTATCCCATAATGCTGTTGGTTAATTTGTGCAAAGATAATGATGAATTAGTTGATTTGGGAATGTACAGGATAATGTGCTGATGACTTTTGGAATCTTTCTTTTTTTTTTAACGATTCAATGAATTTCAAACTGAAAGGAAGATTATTTTTTTTGATCCTCCACCATTAAATGAATTTTCACAGCAGAAAATGTTGTAATTGTTTACAATGGAAGAGTTGCACTTCCTCTGAAGGCCATCTTGTTCTTATTTTTTTAGTTTTAGATGAACTGAATGAGATCGTTCCATTGCATTTCCTCACAACTACGTATGTTTTAATTCCCCCGTACAATCCAAAACAAGTGGTAAAGCCAGGTTTGCAATGACCAAATATGTTTTATTTTAATTTCACATTTGTTGTGAGCTCATCATATTTTATTTTATGTTTTAGATGTTTTATTTTTACATTCTGTTTTTCACAAAGAATGCTCAGTTGTATTATTTTTTTTTTTTAAATGGTTGTACTTAAATGTTTCTGATTGGACCCAACAAGCACTAGAACTGACTGGCTGTCAGTATTGAATTCATATCTCACATCGATCGATTTGATCTCTTTGATTATCATTTGTCGTTCTTGTTTAGAGAGCCAGTAGAAGTTTAACATGATGTCACTTTGCACTACAGGAGAGTCAGTGCTGTGTTTTGTAATTACGCATTTCTTCAATGTAAAATTGTTACTGGATGCTAGTTGATCACCACTACAAGAGGGAGGCTTCCTGTCCAACCACAGGTCAGCATCTGCTTTACTTAAAAATGGAAAAGGGACAGTCTGGGGTTTTTTTTGCAGTCTGGTATGCCACTAACTAAAAAATTCAGATCTACTAACACGGAAAAGAAACAATCATTTATATCCTGTGTATCCAACACAGGCTTATAGTGCATGAATATGCGATACTGCAAATGTCTGACATCACTGTTCTGATACCTGCCATACTATTCACTAATGTCAGTTATCGCTTCATGTGAAAATGAGCTTTGTTGTCATGTGTTGTAACTGTGAATGCTCCCTGAGTATTATTTCTCGTGAATCCAAAACTGCTGTGATATCACTGAGGATCTATTTATTGTGTTGTTATTGCAACCACATTTAAACCTAAATAAATATTAAATATATCTGGGTATGTTTTTTTGTGCATTTTTTTAAATTTCCACATTCATTTTTCAGTTTAAGCCCTTCGGTGGGATTTCATGTCCAGATTATATTTATATAATTGCTTTTATTGAACATTAGCGCTGGCCTAATTGTGTCTTGTTATTATTGTAGGACTCGTAAAAGAAGGCTGTAATTTACAAATTACGGTAAGACACCTTGACGTAATAGAAGGAACAAGAACTAGAGAAAGAAAAAAAAAAACAGGTGGAGTGACACCTCTTTGTTCATTTTCGGTGCAGCTAGTCTTCACTAAAGATGAACAAAGAGGTGTCACTCCACCTCTGTTTTTAGGCACCACAGTTTAATTTGTTAGACCTTAAATGTCTGTCCATATCTCATATTGAACTTAATCGTAGGGAAATTTGTGTGGGCCGACCCTTTAAACCATTTTTGCCTTACATGTCAATATATCCTGACTGTTACATTTCATTATTTTATATTTATTTCATTACATTTCTTCCTCTATAATAGAATTTAAACATTGTATATTTATGTTTGAAAGGCCTGTTAAAGATGCCAATTGTGTGCCTACAGTGTTTGTTGTGAGGATTTAGGAAAAAAAAGATTGAGTAATAATCTCTCTTCGCAAACATAGACGATCTTCGACACGCGTACAGCCTATCAGAGACGTTTACCAGCAGCGAGTTGAGGAGGAAACAGCTGAGACATTTCAAGACATTAAAGGAAATGTTATGGGAAATATGGCGAGAAACAAATCAGAAACTTGTATTTTCTGCTTGATAGCCAACGACCAAGACAAAGAAACTGAAGTCATTAAAAAGGTAAGATCCTTTTAAACAACGTTGTCCAACTAAATTGCTAGCATACATTATAATGTTATTACATCTTCATGTGGGTTACATAAGGAGGTCGTATTTTACCTCTTATTGAATACAATCAAACAATAAAATAGTAACGTTTTCACAAAAGGTTTAATATCTTGATTTTACTGTAGCTTTTAGCCACATTTCGTGTCTTTTATTATAGTCGATGCAGTGTTTATTTAGGTTTTATAGGCCACAGAGTTATGTAGCCTACAAAATGATAAAGATGTGATAATCAATTATGGACTTTTACAGTAGACTACAAATCAAGGTGTGATCTATGTGGCAGCTAGATAAACTTGTCAAAGTTCCTTAAAAATCCTAAAATGTAAATGATGAGACTAGGTGTGCTACACTCTTCCTCCTAGGGGCAATTGTATTCCCACACAGTAAGAGGAAATGCCTTTATGCACAAAACATGGGAAGCAGACCCACTATTTCCTACTACACACAACTGTTACAGATTGAATAGCCGTATACACATGAGTTATAATAATACTGCCTTCACTGGCCTAAAGGTCAAGTGTTTGATCTCTATATTTCCATCCCCTCCAACAGAACAAGGAGCTGGTGTGTTTTAGAGACATTGACCCTGCTGCTCCTCACCATTACCTGGTTGTACCCATACAGCACATACAGAGCTGCCTCTCACTGCACAGCGGACACATCGGCCTCGGTCAGTTACAGTGGAGAACTACAAACTAGTATAAGTGTTATGGTTTCGGTATTTTGCTTTGTTTTCCGTTCTAATTTGGATCTGGTATTTTGGTTCTATGTCTTGTCTCCTTGTGATTGTGTAATTTATGGTCTTGTTTTGTATTATGTTCTGTTTCCTGTTTTATTGTGATAGTCTGGTTTTCTGTGCTGTCTTGTCTAGTTTTACTTCCTGTGTTTTCCCACCCTTGTGATTGCCTGATGTTTCTCACCTGTTTCCCAGCCCTTGTGTCACCTGCCTCTTGTTACCTTGTTACCCTGTTTATTTAGTCTTTGTCTTCCCCCTGTCCTGTGTCAGATCATTTTGTGTTTGTTCCTGCCAGTTTGTTCGTTCCCGTTAGTATTCCCTGTGGTCTCTGTGTTCGGGTTTTGGATATCCTGTTCTCTGGTCCTCCACTTTTGTCTTTGACTCTTTTGTATGAACTTTGTTTTCTGTTAAATAAACCTTAAAGCAACAAAACGTCAGCCTGCTCTCTGCATTTAGGTCCTCTAATTCCCTGCACTACAACAATAAGTACTACAAATACCACGGAACCACTTATTGAGCTGCTACGGCTGCTGTTGCTACTTACAATACTAACTGCTTACAGTTCCTACAACTACTGTTGCTAATACTCTTACTACTACTACTACTACTACTACACCTTTATAACTACCTACAGTAGGATACCTTATATTACTAGAGATAGCACTGCTGCTGAATCTACTACAACACTGCTACTGCTACAAACTAATACACATCTACATAAACAATAACACTCATTAGTTTTCCTTCTTCAAATGCTTCAGTTTAATAAGGTGATGTTTAAGCTACCTCATGCTGTCAGTAAGTTTTATTAAGCCGGATCTTTACAAAGAAATAACTTAATCTTCTTGTATCCAACAGTTAAAAGGATGGCTGAAATGGGGAAAACTGTACTCCACGACCAAGGGGTCACTGATATGAAGGACATAAGGTAGATTAGGGCAGGTTTTGTGTGTGTGTGTGTGTGTGTGTGTGTGTGTGTGTGTGTGTGTGTGTGTGTGTGTGTGTGTGTGTGTGTGTTTGTTTGTGTGGTGTTTGTGTTTTTCTTGATCTTTAAAGCTACATTGTGTAAGAATTTCTCCCATCTAGCAGTGAAATTGTATATGACAGCCAACTGAATATTACTTTCTAGCCCCCCCCATTCCGAGCGCATTTTAACTAGGGTGACCAGACGTCCCCGGTTTCGGTGACCTGTCCCCGGCTGGAGCTGTCCCCGGAAATGTCCCCAGTTTTCACTGTGACTGACAGACCCAAAATTGGAATGAAATAGTCGTGCACCCTACACGCACAGGCTCAAGACAGCCAGAGCAAGCCTCAGAGCTCAGAGATGTTCTAGAATGCCCATTTTACAATGCTAAAATTACTGTTTATTTACATGGAGTCTGGTGGGTTTAGCGAACGCAAAAGGATCTTACTCTTTAACAGAAAGGTCGACCTCCTTAGAAATACTTTCCATAATGTTGTCAGACACTTAGAATATTAATCTGAGCCTGTCAGTGGCAAAACAGGCACTTTTATGAACGTAAAGCTGTACAATTGACGTCCTATTAACTTACATTGTAGCTTGTTTCGCCGTTGCCGACTGCAGTGATCTCGTTTAATACTGGACCAATGTCAAAGGAAAATATTTCCTCTGATACTCAGTGAGCTGTTGCAGAAACAAGCCCAGTGTGAAGCAATAAAGCAAAAGCTGTCAGATAAATGTAGTGCAGTACACATTACAACATTTCCCTCTGAGGTGTGGTGGAGTACAAGTATGAAATAGCAGCAAGGGCGATTCTAGGATCAGACCTTTAGGGGGGCTCAGACCCTAATGAGAATGTGACACGGATATAGCGCATGCAAAAGTGTTAACCCCATTGCTGTGACAAATTGCAAGAAAATTAACATTGAACTTACATGAAATGTTATCATATTTGCATTCTGCATAAATCTCTGCACACCCATTACTCTGTGAAATATCTCACAAACTCTTCACTCAACACATGTATCAGTACAACAAGTGGTCCCTGAGTAATCCGGTTTTGAAATTGCAACAAAATTTCTACATGGTCTACAACTTTATAATGTATTCTCATGTAAACTATTTATGTCAGCACAGATATTTTTTATAAATTGCTTAGCCAGTGTATTCCACCATAATGGTTATTATATTGCCAGATTCCAGACAATCCCACTTACTTATATGTATCCCACTTACAAATATGAATATATATTTCTACTGGTTTGCTTCCTAGTGACATTAATGCAAAAATATGAAGAAAAAAACTATTCCACCTGTGTGTACATGGTTAAAATTCTGAGGTGCAAAATAGCTCAGGCTACAGCACAAATATTCCCATCCATAGATATATGAATAATCTAGTCTAACCTCTGAATTTCTTTTCAAAGTGCACCAGATTGATGCATTTAAACGTTAAAATACACAAAATTTTCTTACAGGGGAGCATGCCCATGGACCCCCCCTAGGGGAGCTTGTGCCCCAGTGCAGCTCTAGGTCTAGTGACGCCCCTGGGGCAGTGTCCCGTTTTAAGTTTACAAAGATAAAAAAATTACCTGTTTTGGAGGTATTTACGCTTCTGAGCTGAAAATGTTCCCGGATTTTGTCTCAGAAATCTGGTCACCTTAATTTTAACTCCTACGGTGGCCGTATTATTCCAAGAAGTATGACTTCGTCTGTGAGTGTTCCTTCCAGTGTAATAATAGTTTTACGTTATTTTGGTACCATTTCATTGCTAATATCAGCTATCAGGTTCCCAAACATATGCAAGCTAATGTTAGTAAAGTTCAGTGCTTTCGTTATTCTGTATATTGTTCGAGATTAATAGTGTAAGGCAATGTTTACAGCGTAGGAGAGAAGCAACGGAGGTTTGTGTTTTTAATATATTTCTCTGAGCAGTATGAACAATGTCAATGAAACCGAAATTAGCTCTTAGTATCTCCATCGTTTACACGCAGCTGTTCTAGCTGTAGCTAGTCTGTGTTACAACTGCACATGACGTGAGTTGTCTGCCAGGGAAATCACGACACATATGATTACGTTTATGTTACGAGGTAGTGAAGGATTTAATTTGACCAGTTCTGGTCTGGCCCCAAAGGCCAGAGCCTCTCTGACTCCAATTTGGTCACCTCAAAGACTGCTCCTTTAAGTTCTGTGTTCGTTGAATGGTAGACCAGAAAATCAATACACAGGATTCGTTCAGTTAGTCTATAACAAATTTTAGTAAATGATATTGCAAGCAAAATACAACTTATGCATAAGGATCAGAATTCCTTCAAGACTAGCTCACCCTATCACCAACACAGTCTCTCCAGAGTCTGACCCGGGACCTCTCTCTGCCCTACTCTCTTATCCTCTTCAGGTTCCTCCTCCATGAAACTGGTCCTGGCATCCTGTTCCCGTCCGTGATATCGCGCAAGGCCATCGCAAGGCCTTCACAACTTCTACTTTCTACTTCGTTGCTAGGCAACTGAACCACATTGGACATCTTGACCCTGTGTGTCATACATCATAACTTCCTCTTGCTCCAACATGTTTTCATCAGACAAAGACTCTCCTGTGAAACAGTACACCTTACACAATAGCCTACTTCAGTTTTATGACACACAGGGTCAAGAGACCACTAACTATGACACTTCTGAGTAAAAGACACATCTAAATGGTATAATATTCCTTCAGCAGACAATCCTTTTTCATCATCGACGTGAGGAGAATGTCGTTTTAGCGTTATGCACAACCATGCTATAGTTAGCCAAGCAACTATAAAACTTAGAATTTACACAAATAGGCAGAATTACCTTTTGAGAAGAAAACAGGCAACTTGGCGTCCCTTTTTACTATCCTTGCTCCTTATGAGTTCTTTCCATCTTGGAGAAGCCACTCCAATATTAACTTTGGTCTTGTTGCTTTGCCTGTCGCGTTGTTGTTTTAATTCTCTTTTTAACTCCCTTGGTGACTCCGTTACACGTCCTAGAGAATAGGCGTGATACTCCATCTTCAACAGGCTTTCAAATCTGTCGGGAGTCGCGAGTAATCTTCTCCCCCTCCCTCCCTGGCATTCGTCACAGTGCCACTGAGTGTAAAAGCGCGAAAGGCGGAGGTCCCTCTTTGGCTAATGTATTTTAAAGATGGAGGCGCAACATGGCGGCCGTCATTCGAGCGACTCGCTCGTATGTATTCTGAATGATTCTAAATGGCAGATTCAACGCGTACGAGAATACTTTGATTAGTTGGTGGAAGTAATTACACATGAATGAACATATTTGTGAAAGAACAAAGGGGTTTTTGCTAAGAATCAACTCAAAAAATTACACAATGGAGCTTTAATGAACGAATGAAAAGTTTAAAGGAATAGTTCAACATTTTGGGAAATGATTCGGTGGAGAGTTAGATGAGAAGATCAATGTAGTGATTTCAGTCTTCTTATCTCCACCAGAAAGCGAATAAGCGTACTTCCTAAATTGTCAAACTTTTGCGTTAAAGTAATGGAAAAAGTATAATTGTTTGGAATGTGTATGATGCACCTTTAAGCTAAAAACTAACAGAAAGTGAGAATACACACTCAAAGGTTGTTATTTGCTGAAGTGTTTCATTCCCTATGGAATTTTCTAAAACTGTACTTTGACTTGTTTGTCAGTGTGCTGCTGATCATTTCATTGATGTGTTTTTCTCCGCAGGCTTGGGTTCCACCAACCTCCCTTCACTTCAGTGGATCACCTCCACCTGCATGTGCTCGCCCCCTCCAACCAAATCTCTGAGTACATGCAGTATAAGTTCATTCCAAGGACCAACAGATTTGTTACTGTGAGTGTCGAGGACTAGAAATCCCCCCTTCCACTTTCCTTACTCCTTTTCTGATTTATTCTCTTCTACTAAGAAAATTACAGTCATCCAATGGCCGTGAAATGACTGTTTTCTATAGTGATCTATAAATGTGCACTTACTGGTTATTTTGTTGCTTTCAAGTTACTGTGAATCAGACAAATGGCTCAACATCAGATGTAAATGTAGATACTGAAACACAGCATATAGTGACTTTCTCCTTTTATCGGGACAATGTGTTTGCCCTTTCTCTTTACAGGAAGAATGTCTCCAGAAGTGTCTAAAGGATAATGCTCCACCAGTCATCTCAGAGGAGTCTTTGAACCAGAATGAGCCACGTGGAAAGGATGCTTTGTGTTTCCCATGTTGGAACACTACAGCAATGGCAGCATTATAAACTGTCAAGAACCTTATCTGGAAACTGAGACAGGACAGTACATGAGATAACGAAGCAGTACTGAACTACACTAAGTGTCTCTGAAAAATGCTTCCCGGGGACAAATGAAGTGTTTTGAACTGCATTGATAAATCAATTAATTTTGAAAGGAAAGCCATAGCATTGAGATGTCACTGTAGACTGTCTGAATGTGCAGCAAACAGTTCACACTTATAAACAGGTGCATGTACTGTTTGTTGTAGGCTTTGTGTGTATGAATGTATACTCATTGACAAAGTGTGAAATGAATTCTACTTTTATGGTTAGTGATATAAGAAAACAATGGATGGACTCAATCGAACACCATGGATCCGTGTATAAGAGTTTCTGGTTGTTACAAAAGACATCCTGGAAGGTGTTCAAACACACGTTTCTCTAGGCTACTTAAATCCAAATTTACTTAAGTATTTCATTTGACGTTACTTTTTACCTCTACTCCAGATTTGGTTAATAAATTGAGTTACTAGTTACTTTGTAAATTCTGATTCTTTATACAAACTATCAATAAATAAAATATGATAAAGTATATTAGTATAGTACAGCTGTAAATGTACTTCATCTCAATTTCTGATAAAAATGTCCTAACTGTATTGTTTGCTATCACTGATATCCCTTTCCCATGTATTTAACTCTTCTCTATGAATATTATGCAAGAGTTAAACTCCCATTATGCACGTGTGTGTGTGTGTGTGTGTGTGTGTGTGTGTGTGTGTGTGTGTGTGTGTGCTTGAATGTTATTTGTCTTTGTTTTGTGTTTCTTTGTTTTGTATTATTTAGTTTTTCTATGTTAGGAAATATGTTCTAAATATATTTGTGTTGTACTTATATGTTGTTGAGGCTCCCCTTGAAAACGAGATAGTTTCATCTCAAGGGGTTAGAATTTCAAGTATCAACGCTACCTTGAAAAGGTCAATTTTCCAAGTTCTTTTTATTTCATGACAACATTTTCCCCAATGGCCCTTTTATTGCGTAATACCCATTTTCACCACAAAGTCATTATATGTCAATCAATTATGCTGCCTGCAAAGCAACAACCAAGTTGAAAAAAAATTATTGGATTATTCAGCACATGGTTAATGGTTAAAGGATAAATGATGCAATTCACAGTCCTCCAAATTACACAGTCCGTGTCGTTGAACACAATTACAGATTTCTGTTGGTTTGAATATTGTTGGAAACATTTGGGATAATGCAAGTACACAACTCACCAAAATATACAATAAAAGGTATAGTTGTTTTTAGACAATTTATTGCGGATAAGCTACATAGCCTATTAGGCCTATAGCTTTACAGTTTTTTTTTCAATTGCTTATAAGCACTATTTTGAAAACAGGGACTGGTTTTTCAAAACACTACACACAATTAGCAGAACACCTCAGACCCTTTGCAAAATTAAACACTCATGCAAAAACTATACACTAATTTAAAAAACATTTTGTTACCGTATGAAACACACGTTTCATATGACTCAATTCAGTTCGAACCAGTTACACACTGCTGTTGCTAACCTAAAACACTTTTAGCAATTCTACTTCTCAGTGATTAGAGAAAGTGCAAGTATACATTACGTTCACCAAACACTACACGAGACCAATGCTGCAGACTGAGGAAAATATAATTTATTTCTCTCCATATACCCAAATCTGTCAACATGGAGAATCCCAACAACAACATGTCCCAGTTTTCATGCTACTACAGTAGTGTGCGTAACACTGTTAGCTCAGTAAACAACAGACAAACATTAAATACTGTATCCAGTACAGGTTACAATTACAGTAAAAAAAAACAACCAACAACAAACAAGAAATAAGATCTGAAAAAAAACTGAAAATACAGTACAGAAAACACTAGACCTACCTGCTGCATTTTTATAGTGTTCTAAACCTGATTGGTGTGTCTACAATTAAGCAATCGTGTTTGCGCACCTGATGACTGTGTTTCACAGATTGGCTTATAGGTGTGGTCATTTGACAGTCAGTGCTTTAGAATTGCAAGGAAGTGACATCATGATATACTTCTGTGTCTAATGTATACAAGTGTGTTTAGTGTTTTGCAAATCACTGTGTGTATTGTTTTTGCAAAAGGTGTGAGGCTGACATTGTGCTTATAGTGGTGCTAATTGTGTAATACTTTTGATTTCAGTGTGTAAGCAATCGGAAAAAACTGTAAGTAGTTTGACGTAAGAATTTACGCGGTTCCCGTGAACGCAGCAGTGGACCGACTCGATCAGCGGCTAATTGTCCTGGCTCCTGATCGCACTACACGCCCACACGTTATCGGTATTCTGACTCTATACAAGACTTCTACACTACACAAATGGGGACTCAGGGCGCTTCTGGGAGCGAAGACTGTCCTTTTTGCCAAATAGCGAACAACCAGACTGACGCAGAAATCCTGCTAAGTGTAAGTACCGACTGTTCATTAATTAATTCACGTTTAAGTTCTGTAGAACTTATAAATCATTACACAGGAGTGCATTCTGTGTCTCTCTCTCTCTCTGTACAGGACGATGAGCTGCTTTGTTTTCGTGACATAAAACCTAGCGCCACACATCATTACCTTGTTGTTTCCAGGACGCATATCAACAACTGCAAAACTCTCCAGGGGGACGACATACCTCTAGGTGAGCGAAGGCATGACCCGCCCTACTCTGCCTCCGATTGGCTACCCTGATACCCTAACTAACCAATCTCACCGCTAGTAGCCAGTAGCTCATAACGCTATAGCGACTGCTTTAGCAAGCAATGGGCTATTGGTAGAAGTTCAATAGAGACTGATAATTTAGCAGTCTTTGATTTGATTGATTATTATGCTACAGTAAAAATCCAAGTGAGCTTTAATTACTGGTTAATATCTGTCAATGAAGCCAGAATGTGTCCTTATTTTTGGTGTGATAATGGAAACATAAAGGCAAAATCATTGTTTCTGAAGAGGTCATGGCTGCACTATAATCATATATACCAGTGACATCAGAAAGCATCCTCTCTGATTATGTACTGGGGAACAGGAATGACATGAACTCTTACCGTATGCACTCTTGTTCTCTTTAAACACAGATATAAACTTTGAAAACACACTAAAAATGTGAATATAGGACTATCCACTTATTATTTTACTCCATGTCATTTAATGCTTGGTGAAAACCAAAAGGTGTACCTGAGTCACTGCCTTTTATTGATATACATGAGTGAGATGAGTAATAATTTTACACAGCAAATATACCCCTATGTACTCTTGTTTTTTAGGCTGTATGACGGCACCATATTGATGTGATTTGTTTGTTGATAGTGGAACGGATGGAAAAAATGGGAAGGAGTATACTAGAGAAGAATAAAGTCAGCAACCTGAATGACGTCAGGTAAATCAATCTCCTGATATTACCAGAGTTGTGACTTGTGATCAACTTTTAAATTATTTTTTGTGTTGCTTTGCTTCACAGAAATAATTTAGCTTTTAATCATTTCTATGGAAACCTTTGCCGATGTGTCTGTTTTCAAACCCACATTGACTCTGTGCAGGATGGGGTTCCATGTGCCTCCATTCTCATCTGTTCCACACCTCCACCTCCACGCTCTGGCTCCAGCCAGTACGATGAACTTCAAGTCGCAGCTTCGCTACGGGCCGCAGTCGCACTGGTTCATCCCAGTGAGTGATGTCTTGGCTGCATTTATTTTGAGACTGGAGTGTGCACCCAGAATAATTGTAGACTCTGTTTTGTGTGACTTTTTTAATAATATTAATAAACTTTATTTACAGTATATAAACAAGGTTACAAAGCCCTTTACAGGAAAAAAACAGCAGATGAAAACTAAAAAACTAAACAAAAACAACACAGGGACCATGAAACACCAATGATAAAATAAAGTTGACAAAATGTAGAATGGCAAAAGTGGAATGACAAAACCAAACTAAATCTTAAATATTCATAAACGCTTTCATGAAAGAAAGCTTTAGCAGTATACCATGATTGTCTTATTTTTTAAAACAACATATAGTGGCCGGGTTGGAACAGTGGGTAGAGCAGGCGCACATATACTGAGACGTTTATGCCTCAACGCAGAGGTCCAGTGTTCGAATCTGACCTATGACGATTTCCTGCATGTCTTCTCCCTTTCTCACCTAGCTGTCCTGTGAAATTAAAGGTGGAAAAGCCCCAAAAAATAATCTTAACAACATATAATTCATAAAATGAACATTTTGGTGAATTTTGAAATTGTAAAAAGGTATAGTAAAAATACTAAAATGTCATTGTTGTCTTAAGATAATGAATATATTTAAACTTTAATTGTTAAATGGACGTTTCTTGTTTTGCTCTGTTGCAGGTCAACAAAGTTCTTTCTCAGTTGAAGACTCGCGGCGAGGTCAAATGAAGAGATACAAGAGTCTGAAGGTGCAACGGTCTTCTTTTATGTTGACAGGTTATTTATTTTCATCCCGCTTCACTGAGTGCAATTTTAAATCAGTTCTCTATCTGACTTGACATTTTTTGTGTCAATGAGTTATGATGTATATTCCTCCATGCTGTTTGGTAGTTCAGTTGTGGAGAAAAGTGGAATAAAAAGGCTCTTTTGCTTTGAGGTGGAAGCTGTAAAAGTTCAACATTTTCACAAATATGTTTTTAATAATTCATCCTAGTCCTATCAAATGTCATGTTGTGCAATGAGGAGAGAATTATTGCTTTTTGGATATATTTAAAAAAAAAAAAAAAAAAATTAAATTCAAACCTTAAAGACTCCCTCAGCTTATCCCCTGATTTGGAGGACTGAGCTCTTTCTGGACTGCTGCAGTCGACACCAGCTGCCCCCTCTCTATCTCTTTTATTTTGTCTATCTTTTTTACTTTTGTCTTTTGGATGTTGTGTGTCCTTACTGGTGTGTGTTTGTCAGTGTGCATTGGGTGTGTGTTGTTTGTCCCCATTTGGGACCTGTGCTGGGTTGGATTGCGGGTGGGTGGGGATTTTGAGGGGAAGTGACGTATCGGTTCCTCTGTGCTGTGTTTAACTTAACTTAACTTAACTGTTATGTTGTGTCACTTATTAATGTTAAAACTAAAATAAAAAAAATCAAATCATTCAAACCTTAAAGACTAACTTAAAAACTGAAAACATAGATCTTGATACAGTATGAAAATATAATATATAATCATTTAATTGTACCTTTTTACCATATTAAGTCAGTATTTTTTGGGAAATACAATCGTTTTTGTTTGTATTGTACTTGTCTGTGTATATTAGGATCTGTATTAGGATTAGGATTTGTATTAATTAAAGATTTTGAGAAGCTCCAAATAATGGGACCATCTTTGACAAAGTCTTAAAGGTTGCATTAATATTAATAACTTTAATAATCACAGGGGACAATGGCTTCTAATGTACGTCTTTATTATTCTGCCAGCACCTAATGTCTGAACAACACTGTTTGGAGGAAAAACACAGAATTTGTTATGAGAACACACACAAAATTAAATTTCAATTTGTACTCTTCCAAAACAAAGTAATCAATTAACAGTGACTCGAGATGCATTACTGGTTTTCGTAACAATGTCAGTTCTTTCTGTGAGCCACTTGATGTCACTATAGTCAATGTTTTTTTGTTTTATGGCGGTGCATCATGGGCAACATGTCATGTACCAATTGGCTTCATAAGCTGACTCTCAACCCTTTTTTATTACTTATTTAAAAATAATAAAGCAGGAAACATAAAAACATATTCTCTCTGTCATGTCAACCTGACATTATCCTGCTGCACTCGTGTTCAGTATCTTCATACAGATATATACATGTGTATTGTCCCTAAAAGGTTCTGTAAAGAATCATTGTATTATTCAGTTGTCATTATGTTTCGGTAGTGAGACTGAAAGAGGAAAACTATTCAAAGCATTGTGTCATCATGAATTTGCTAAAATGATGAAGGTGTCCAAAACTATAACATCTGTCATCAATAGCACACGTCAGTCTGGCAGAAGCTATCACACAGCATTCAGAGCAAATTACATCATTCTCTGAGACCAAGTGCCTTTTTTAAATCTCACTTACTCTAAATCTACGACAACAGCACAACCTGTTGGCATGTTATCACCCTAACATCCTGAAAGCTCTGCAATTACTTCTCCTGTATTAACAGGTGGTCTGACTGGAAAGAGACAAAAGAGGCATATATTTCTTTCTTTTTTTCTTCTGCAAAATTAAGCTCATATATAATATTAGGTAGAACAGCCTTCCATTGATCCAAGAAGGTTTGTCACAAGACGTCTGAGAAACAATATTGAAATGACAGGTTGTTCTTTAAATGTCCCACTAACCGCTGCTGACAAAAGGAAAATGAAAATAGGAATATGCAACCTATAAGCACAAAATAAAAACTAACTTGAATGACATGTTGTTAACACGGGGCCCTCAGGTAGGCTACAATAAAACATGGACCATTACATTAAGGCCCTTATGTCTTAGTGCTATTGTGCTTTGGTGGTGCATATTCATAAACAAAATTCACAAACCAAACAGTCAGTCCTCCTGCCTATAGTTTTTCTAGTGAAGCCTACACATTTGTTTCTGCTTATGTCATTAACTAGTGCCGAAGAGTTATTATGGAACCCACGCAAATTATATTTAGTTAGTTATTTTTTCTCGTAAATGTTCTGCCACCCTCCACCTGTTAAGTGAAATACAAAAAAGAAGTGATTGCATTAACGTTCTCATAAGAATCGAGACGTTTGCTACGTATCCGATAATGGATCCAGAGCATATCTCTAGGCATCAACATCGTCTATCACACAACGCCGTTCATGGTCGCTATACAAAATACATAGATACATGATAAATTACTTTTAATACAATAAGTCGTCCGTTTAAATTTTTGAGCACGTCGTGTCAGTCGGAGAAAACTGACAAAACTATCCCGGCTGGTGACGTTAAATTCTTGACATTCTACGTTGATGTGACGCCCTCGCTGCTGCGGTGTAGCCCCGCCCCTCCCACCGTCAACAACTGGATTCCAGCTATTTGTAATTTCTTCAACTAGCATTGCTAGCCTGCTAATGATTCATTGCGTTCGTAAAAAAACGAGTTAGCCAATCTGGATGTACATGTATTCGTTTTTGTTTTCTTGAAACACACTACATCGACAGCTCGTGCCGATGTGCAGTCAATGTAAGCTAAAGGACCGACGAGAGCGGAGAGATCGCCTTGCACACCGTCCTTTAGCCGCCTCTGAAACCAGCTAACAGCTAACGTTAACACCGTAGTACAGATCTCGTTAGCTGGCTGGCTGACAGCTGGTTCGGTTAGCTACGTGCCTTCAACAGTATCGTAGCTAATGTTTAGTCCCTGAAACAATGAATTGCCTCTGACATTGGTGAGTGTATTTAATGTGTTACGACTTAGCTAGTAATGTCAAGTTATTGCATGCCATTTGTTTTGAGTCGCTTCAGCGTTGCTTTGCGAGCTAACTTAACTGCCTGGCTAACCATCGGCTTGTTTGTAGCAGCAGCTGCATAGAGCCACGCCTGGTCCATTTAAATGAACGCTTGGGGCTGATAACAGATGTTATTTTACCTTACAATGTTCAGTTTTATGGCACTGAAAATAATTCCCCTGTTTTGGTTTACAGAGAGGACTGAGGCCCATTTGGTTGTCACATTGGAGTAACAAGAGACCAGAACTAGCAACGGTGGGTCTTGGTTGACTCTACGGTGGTGCCATTCAACATAAGTGGGTGAGCCGTTAGTCCACCTGCCGATGCACCCCTGGTTTTGACCTGCCAGAGCTGCCAATATGATGCCGGTAAGTGCACACAAGCCCTGCTCTCCTGGCATGAAACAATTATTTTACTCTCCCGTTTTCACCTAGCTTTTAATATTGCTCTGTGGTATTTGGGGGTCACTCGGTCATTCACAATGTGATGGCCATTTTGGGGTCACTCGGTCATTCACAATGTGATGGCCATGTGGTTCCTCAGGCTAAACAAATATAAAGGTAACAGATTAAGATAAGGAGCACAGTTTGACTCTCTGACCAACGATACACAAGTTCAAGCAAGATTAATATCTGTCCATTTGCCTTTCCCTCCATCACTCAGCTAGCCTAGAAATGAGAATCACTTCCTAGAAAGGAAAAGCTTAACTTAATCTACTACGACTTTATCTGTTGTACAGTATCTCTGCAGCCTGATTCTATAGCTGCAGAACTTACATTTTTCATGTTGATGGTTACAATGACAGTAGGAAGGGGAGATGTAAGTATGTCATAACTTGATGTGCAGGGATTGTGGTGTATATGAAGTCTATTTGCTTTTAGCACAAGTAGAATATGTTTTACAGCAAATATGTGCAGTGTTGAAGTAGAATTACACTCCTGTATATCAGAATAGGATAGGTTAACTTCACACCCTCTACTCTCTCTATGATAATAATGTGTTTGTGTTGAATAATGTTGAAACAAAACTATGGCTATATTTAAAGCAGCAGGTACAGTAGGTTATTGTTTAAGGCGCTCTGTGTTGCAAAGAATAGAATCCCTGAATGGCAACACTATAGGAGTCATGCTTTGTTGGGACCTCTTTTGTTATCTGTTGTACTGAGAATGCAGTGATGGATTGTGGGAAATGTAATTACAGCCATTTTGGCCTCCAGGGAGGGGAACGTGAACTTAGATGCAGGATAAGTTTACAGTAGGTAGGTTCAGTAAGGTGCCGTAATAAATGGAGGGGATTTTTGGCCAGGTATCTTTCTGAACGAATGTTTGTGGGTTGGAAATAAAGTATCACAGTAACCTTTTGCTTTATCGTCAACACAACTTTCAGAGAGGCTTGTGAGTTTTCAGGAGTACAAGGTAACAGAGAAGTTACTCCATATTCGCTGCTGCCATCGAGTTCTCAGGATTGACTGCGATGGTAGCCTCTGTAGACATTTGTAGCCTGTGGCACCAACAGGCTATCAGAGTCAAAGAGCCAGTAGAGCAGAGAGGCAGCCCTGCACTCGGGTCTCGCGTGACTCCGGCAGCCAATGAGACCTTGGCAGATCTAGGTCTGTGTGGCTGCGTCGACTAATGCTCTGTTGTTAAGGGGAACTTTTGAGCTGAGTAGATTGTCAAGTGGCATTAATCTCACATGGTGGAGCTGGCCAGAGCGTGACTTACAGGAAATGTAAACATTGCATCTTATTGTCGCTTTTACCAATTTTTGGAGGTATGCTGGTTTAGAATGACATCAGCCAAGCCTTCACAGCTATATCATAGAACACTCGTTATTAAGCAGTAAAATGAGTTTAATGTATGACTATTACTGTTGACCTTTTTCCTCAAACTCACTGTGTGAACGGATGGAAATGGTGACTTAATGGTTTATTTAACAACTCCCACCTGTTTAAAACAGCTAGATCTCTTTTCTTATTGGTTGAAGAAGTGTACATTATTAATTAGACGTTCCTCCTCTCATGCACATTAGTCAGCTCTCAGTCAAAGGGACACATCCTTTTTTAAACAGCACCTTAAATCTCGTAGGGACCTGATATGTTCCCATGCCTCTGTCTAGATTTATATTTTCTCGTAGTCTTTGAAAAGCAATTACATTTCCTGATACAAATATGAAATATCAAAGGAGTTTGTGCTTGATAGCTACTAAATGTACAAGCTCTACTAGATTACTCTGTAATAGCAAAGCCATTGTAGTTCTAACTTGGATTATCTAGCTTAGCTTTATTTAAATATCAATTTGGATCTAGAACATCTTGTGTGCACCAGTGTTCAAGTGCCCAGCTAAAAGAAAGATGTTTACATTTTCACATCTTATACATGTATTATACATAACAACATTATTTTTCAGTTTTCTGTCACACTAGTTTCAGTGTATTACACATCATTTCCTCATGTTTCCTTGTAGTTCCGTACCATTTTAGCCAGATGGGCAGGGTTTCGGCTGCATGAAATGTCTACATTTGTGTCTGACCAGATGGTGATTCAAAATGATGCCTTATACTGATCATAGTGTCACATTTGTTTACCTAGTTGTTCCACACATTTGGGCATTGGGTTAGAATTATTTTAATGTTCAATTAATTTTTTTGTCACAATGTGAATAGATATGTATGGAAGGTTAATACATCCTTGTATAATTGCAATGTCTTAAATTGGTGAGATTTGTGGAAGTTTTTTTCAGTTAAAGTTTAAGCTCTCAGGAAGCAATGTTCTGCTCGATCTTTCTTCTTCACTGTGGCTACTTCTTTGGGAGTAAATGAGTGATAGGATTTGTAAAAGGAAATGACAGTTTGAATAATCCTGCTGGAGATCAGGCCAGCCAAGCATCCCTCTCTCCCTCTTAGGAGTTAAATGATAAATGCCCCAATCTCCAGCTGATGCCCACTGTAGCATTATGCATCAGGCAAGAGGGATACTGTTTCTAGTCATGTACAGCTAGGCCTGTCTCAATTACTACATCATCGCCTGAATGCGATTATTTGAGCTGACCGCGATCATTTAGCATAACCGCTGGATTGGATTTCACAATCAATGGAATTTAAAGCCAATGTTACAAATGTGGCAACAAATAAAAAGTAAATTAGTTGTGTTTCCATCAGCTGGGTAAATGAAGTGTCTACCTCAGCACCAGGTACCAATGTCAGGAAAAAAACAGTCTGATGTCTGGCTGTCTGTCTTACTGCTGTTGGGCAGGCTCTTCCGTTTCAGCTCATATCAAACCACATTGGTTGCTTTCCGAAGCAAGATGATGACAGAGAGAGGTACTGATAACGTCTCTCTTGATTTCTAGCTGAGAGTCTTCCCTACAGGTGCAGCAGTGTGTTTGCCTGCTCTGGGGAAAGTTAGGCTGGAGTTGTCGCTCCCATCCAGCTTTCCTAGTTAGATCATTCAAAAAGGTTTAGATGAAAACATAAGAGCAGTAGCGTGGGGTCCTTTCAGGAATAGCTCAGTGCGTAGCGAGTGTGTGGTCGAGCGAGAGAGAGTTACGGTGGATGCCTCAGAGCAGACAGGTGTTGGTGATTGGAGGGAGGAACAGTAAAGTTGTCATGTGGTGGTAAATGTACAGTGTAGGTTTCAGTTTGCCTTTGAATAAATGCTGCAGTCTTGAACCGCTTTTTAGTTGCATTAGGTCGGCCTATACAACGGTTTTAATCCAAGCTATTTAAAATATATCTGTGCAGCAGAGCGAGAGGTGGAACATTGTTTCAGAAAACTATTTGACGCTCCTTTGCCAACGATCGCATCATTTCGATGAGCAGCCGTTGACATTAACAACATGGATTCAGGTCTAGTTGCAAAGCCAAACCCAACAGCATTGTGTGTGGCATACAATGAACAGAAAAAGATGACTAAATCGTTAATTATTTGTATGACAATTAATTGTCATCTCAGATTTCATAATCGCGACAACCCTATGTACATCCAACATAAAGTGTAAGGATGATCCTCTTCTTGCCCCTACATGATGCCCTGACCTGCTTGCGAGCCACAGTTGTAGCCAAAATATTCTCATTAGCAGGGAGTTGTTGGTGTTGCAGCCCAGGGACACTTTTCCAATAGAAGGACTTGTCGGCACCCTCCTCCACCACCCTGTGACTCCTCTCTCTCTCTCTCTCTCTCTTACTGTTTGTTTCTCTCTAGCTCTCTCTCCCCCCCTCCCTCCCTGAATTACACATACAGCAAGTGTTTTTTCCTCCCAAGTCTCCTCTGCAGCACTCTTCAAATGCACGCACTGCTGTCGGTTTCAGTGGTCCCCTCGGGATGGCGTAACAATTAAGTCTCAAGTCCTGCAAGAGCGACAGTGCTATATGATGAAGAGGTTTGTGACTATAGTGTTACGCGGCCTTGTTAGCCTCTCCAAGGAAAACCCCATTTGGGCAAAGGAGCACCACCGGCCACCAAAGAAGGAGATCAGGAGGAAACGGCGGGCGGCCAGAAGAGCCAAGACCATGGGCAGACGCAACTTAGTGAGGGCGGTTGGTATTTCTCGAGTGGTCAGTCAGCTGGATCATTGGAGTTTCTGTTTTCCATGCCGTCACTCTCTGAATGTATATTCACATGATGTGGTTGTTTCTATATATGGGAAGGTATATTTTGGAATATTTGGGGTTGGCTTTTTGTGACCAATTTAAATTAGACCCAAATTTGTGCCTTAGTTATGTTGTCTGATTGGTTAATTGTGTGTCCTGATTAATTGAAGGATTGTTTTGAGATGCTCTGAAGGATATAGGTCTGTGTCGTCATGTTCACTATTTTTCTTTCCGTACTATGTTGTGTCTTATTATGCAGCTGGTTACACTCCAATATCCTTGGGGGATTAGCAAAGTAATTATTTATCAGTAAAATGTAGACATACACAACTAGTCTCCAGCTTACATGCAACACTTTTTTTACAGTTTCTCCCCCATTTTTTTTTTTCTGTCCTTGCAATGCTCTTACAGATCAGGTCCCACAATGACATCCATTACTAGTCTGTCTGGACATTGGGTCCTAATAACACTGTAAGGAGCAACATGAAATCATAGATGGATGGATGGTCTGGATGGACAGCGTTGCCTAAGAACAAGTGCCACGGCTCCAGTACCGTTACATTATACATAGTTTCTGAATTTGCATAAATCTGAGTTCTTATGCTCATAATCATTGGAGTGAAGTCACAGAGGCTCTCAAGCGCAAGTGATTATATTGTTTCAGTTAGGCTGCTGCAGAAAATGTCAATGAATCACACAGCTGCATTATTACAAAGGGTGAGCCACTTTGTCTCTGAGAAACTCCCGGAGTAATAATCTATAGCTAGCTCGGTGACTAAACTTAGATGTTTTATGACATACACTGGCAATTATTGTACCCTGAGGCCACACGTACAGTCATTCTTAAATCAAACTTCATCGCACATTGCATTGGAGCACCTGCAAATTATTCATTTGTTAAATACCTGAATTGCAGCTGATACATTAAATATATTTTACTCCCAAAGTAAAGTGTATAGTGGGTCTGTTGTAGTCCTCGTTGGAGGTTTTGGCTCATTGATTTGGTTTCACATTGTAGACTGTGGTTTGACATTGTGAACCATAATGTATGTCGGTCTAGACAGAAAGAATAGGATAACCCTTTGGTTTCATTTTAAGTCTTGATTACGTGGCTTTCCTAGCATTATACTTGAAGTGTTTCTTGAATATCCTCCCTGTGATGTTAAACCAGCAGTGACGCATGTGTAAAAACCTTGAGAGGTTAAAAGCAAACCACTGAAATGTAGAAAATCCAGATTACCCTTTTCTACTCTGTTTACTGACAACTAGCTGAACTGGCATCTGACGTGCACAAAAGCCATGATAGGACTTTCTTTTCAAACACAGTCAACATTTTTATTTGATTTTGAAAATCTTTCCAAAGTCTTGGATTTGTTACAGATCTAGTCTCCCTTTTGGCTCTCTGCACTTTGTTTAGTGATCGCTTCACAGTCCTGTTTATCTGTAGTCCCACAAAAAGTGAGGCCTGTCACATGAAACAGGAAGGCACACCTTAACCCCCTATAGTGCTTCTGTGTCATAGCAACCACTGCAAAGCTGACAGAAGGAAAACACACAACTGTAACAGTGAATATAGAGGAGTTCATACATAGTTCAAAGAAGTCAAAGTTAATGTGGGCTGATCTAAACAAGCCAGATGGGAAACATTATCACATTAATAAAACTGAAGATCCTTCAACATAACAGTTATGGCAAAACTTCAGGGTGCATAGAGCACTTAAAAGGACATTATCCACCGCTCCACTCATCCTGTATTATGGCTTTATTCAACTGTCAAGATGTCGATTAATCTCATCACAGGATCCACATAGTTGTTTACCCAGAAAATGAGTTGTCAAATTGTGAAAATAACCCCCCCTCCCCCCCCACATTTTACATTCTAAAATCAAAGTAGATCAGTGTCTTGTATGCCCTACAGCAGTATTTAAGCCAGTGAGTCAATACTTTGCAATCACTGAATCTTCTTAGATATGTTTTTATCAGCTTGGACCATCTGGATTTGGGCATTTCTTTTTATTTATTTCTTCCAGCTCTCCTCCTTTTAGGGGTAACATTGGACATGCATTGGAAAGGAAAATCTAATTACATCCCATACACAATGTTGTAAAACAGTGAAACATGAAAAAGTCAAAGGAGGTCTTTCATATTCCACATTCCAGATAGATAATATGATGGAGAAAAAAATTACATGATATAAATGACATTCATTCTATTATTAAGTCTATAAAATGAAAAAAGAATGCCCATTACAAGTTACCGGAGCCAAATTGATCTAGTGAAATAGCTTATTTTGACAAAATATTTCTGTTTACAATGACATCCCCTTTGATTGATTAATAACCACAAGTATATGTGGCCACCATGACCATTGTGGCAACTGACATTACGACTTAAATTCCCTAAGTTGGTCAAACTACTTTAAGAGACAGAGTCAGATTTTTGCTGAGTTTGTTTATGTTAGGCAAAGATATTCTAGAAAGAAACGCCACCCCTCTGTATCAATTCAATGGTTGTGATTATTTGTACTAAAAAGCATGTTCTATTACTGTGTGGACCTCTTAACAAGGCCTGGAGTTTAATTACAGAACAATATTAATATTGGTTAAAAAAAAGAAATGTATATATACTGCTATATTATAGATTGATATATAATAGATATTTCCCCAAATGGTTCAGCCCTAGCTGTTACACAATCATTTCAGCCCTTATATTTCAGCTGAAAACACACACTATTTAGGCAGTGCCATATGAATTAGACCAAAGGTCATTTATACATTCCAGCCAGGTTTGGACGGGTAGTGTTGCACAGTCTGACAGCTGCAGGAACAAAGGAGCTCTTGCAACCCTCTGAATATCTCACATTTAAGGGGATATATTTAGGAAAGAACTGCAGTTTCCTCAGACATCCATTGACTTGACATGTCCTGAAAGTTATTTGTTGAGAACTTATAAAGATGTGTGGGATCTCTGCTTTTACTGTAACGTGAGTACAGACGGAAGCATGTGGGGGCTTGTATTGCTATGTCTTACCTCCCAGGCTGTACAGTGTATCTTCAAGGCAATGGCAGGCCCTAATCATAGTAATCAGAAAGGTGGCAGGCACAGGCATGAGTCCACCAGCAGCTCAAACTAACAGTTGGTGCTGGTGGACGGAAAAATGTAGCATCAGCAGACTGGGCTTTGTCCAACGAAAGAGTGGGTTAAGCTTCGTCCTTAAACCACAACGTTAGACAATTACATATCTTCTCACTTCTCATACATTATATCTCAAATGTCCTCATACTTTCATACAGAACACATTTTCATGTAATGCCATCTTTAAGTTGTATCTGCCAGTATGATCTGCCACTGTGTTTTTACTTTCATGATTTTTATGGTTTGTGTTTTATTCCTCTTTCAGATGATATTAACGGTGTACCTCAGCGATGGGGAACAGGCTGTGACTGAGGTGCCCATCACCCCTGAGACGACGTGCCGCGATGTTGTCGAGTTCTGCAAGGAGCCCGGCGAGAGCGGCTGCCACCTGGCTGAGGTCTGGAGAGGCAACGGTAAGAACTGGTTGAAATAGCGCTGCCTGCTACAGAGTGTAAGAGTTCAGAACGGTGAGAGCTTCTTTTCTTGTGGGAAGCAGCACTCCGTGCTCTCCCATGTTAAAGTGGGTGTCACCAGCATGAATCTGAAACTCCATTATCACTGAGCTTGACACTTGACTCACATGCACAGCGATTTAATTGTATCAAGCCGGACCTTTTAGCCTTCCTCGTTAATGTAAAAACAAGCACTTCATTAAAAGTGCAGCTGCTGAGCAGGTTCATGTATGACTACCGGAGTGGAGGAAAATCATGAAGAAGGTTTCACACAATCAAAGCGAAGGAAGGCATGTATTAACAAAATACATCAGCTATTATCAGACTACAATAATATACTTAAAGTTCAAATGTGTAGGTCAGAAAAGAGTTACGTGCTGGTACAGTCCACAACACTGTCACAACAGATTCCACTCGGTCCAAACGACCACAGTCGTGCTGACACACCCGGTGTT
Organism: Sander lucioperca; assembly: GCF_008315115.2. Taxonomy (NCBI): domain Eukaryota; kingdom Metazoa; phylum Chordata; class Actinopteri; order Perciformes; family Percidae; genus Sander; species Sander lucioperca. Next base: position 17,393,866 of record NC_050191.1, read on the forward strand.
ATCAGCATTTTTAGCTGAGGGGCCACTCCCCTGTTGAAAACAACATCCCAGCCAAGGGCTTTATTAACCCACGTTATGCAATCATGTTCGGCTGGTGCCTGACAATGCTGCTGTCTGCCCTCGAAACCTCCTAAAACCTCTCTGTCTTTGTCTCTGTCTCTTTGTCTCTCTTTGCCCACAGAGTGCCGTCCTCTTGAAATGGGAAAAAGTTTTAGCACACGTAGTTATCCATCAATCTCAGCTGTCCCAGTTTTAATGTTCTTTGATGTTCTTTGATGTTCTTTACTTGATTAGTTAATTTTGGTCATTTTAGCTGTCAGGACATGAACACCAAACACACACTTCCTCCTCCACTCCCAAGTAGGGCTGGGCGATATGGAGAAAATCAAATATCACGACCATATACCAAATACCTCGATATCGACACCGCAACGATATTGTACTGTTGACTATTGGTGCTTTCACAAAATATTTAAACAATGACATTTTTGATAAATAATCATCAATAATGTGGATATAATGACTAAGTGGGAAAAGGCAAATAATAGAACAGTTACAACAGTCTGGTAAGTTCAAAAAATGACATCACTTTACTGTAATGCAGCCTTTAAAACCAGGAAAAGACAACACTTATGCCATATTACGATATCTAAAATCTCAGACGATATCTAGTCTCATATCACGATGTCGATATAATATCGATATATTACCCAGCTCTACTCCCATGCCAGGTTTGCATCGGCCTGCAGTGCAGCAGCTGTATTGTGGGTTAGTTATTAGATATTGCAATACTACAATACATGATCAGTAGCAGCAGGAATAAAGTGGATTTGACCTTTGGACAGAGCTAGGCTGGCTGTTGGCTGTAGCTTCATATTTAACAGATAGATATGTGGTTTTGATTTAACTGTCGGCAACCAAGCGTATTTCCCAAAATATCAAACCTTTTTATTTAAACTGTGCTACTAACACCGAATTTTGCATTGAAAATACGTTTAACTAATCGTAACTTTTCTGTCTCTGTAGAGCGAGCGATTCCCTTCGAGCACATGATGTATGAACATCTGCAGAAATGGGGGCCTCGGAAACAAGAAGTCAAGTTCTTCCTCCGGCATGAAGATTCGCCAACGGAGAGCAGTGATCAAGGTGAGCACTGTCGCCGTCTCCTCTGTCTGGAGGTTTTTCTGCTCTGTGTAGTCTCTACCTGAAGGGTGGAGGGTGGAGTCGAGGGTTGTCAGGGAATTCCCGACACCGGTTCTGGCTGGCTGCTCAGCTTTGTGTGCTGCTGTCAGTCAATAGTTCTCTTTTGCAAGGTTTAATTGATGCTTGATGGGCCATGTCAAAGTAATAAATCATTGTCCCATTTACATGCACACGCACACACACTGCATTGATATTATTTTTTTGAATTTGTGTTTGGGTGGAGTATATAACCACGTATAAAACAAGGTGCAAAATGCACCTAAGCTTAAAACGTATCACTGAAAACAGCTCTGCACATGATGAGGGACTCACTGAGACAAAATAATTCCAATGTTGGAATTGAATTGAAGTCAGTGAACATGTGTAGACAAATAAAGGAAGTACACACAACGTTAACAGGCGGCAGAGAATAAATGTATTCTGACGTGATCCAGATCTGATTCATATTTGATACAAATTTGAAACTTAACTAAGAAAGTGTATTTTTGCAGCAAAGGTACCATCAAGATATCCTTTTTATTTTTACAAGTATAGCAGAAGTGGCCAGTTTTCTATCCTTGTGTGAAGTGAAGTGTTAAATCATTTACTCTCATCTTTCCATCAAGCCTTTCTTATAAAAAAAAAAAGTTTGAGTTAGGTGGCTTTAGTCAGCCGTGCTTGTCCCAGTTCTTAAATGCATCTGTCATGAGCAGTCATGTCAGTGACTTTTCAAACTACTCCTGACAATGGTTGTTGCTTTTGAATCTGCACTTGTGTGCACGCTGGTGGGTCTCTGCCCTGCCTGTGTTTGTGATGCCGACTGTTTCTTTTTGCAGGGAGTCAGCAGTCTCAGGATCAGACGAGTCGCAGAAGTGGAAACACTGGAGAGAAGCACAATGAGAACGGGGTAAGACTTAATTATTATTATCTAAATGATGTTAAATAGAAATGTACAAAACAAAGCATGTAGGCCATTATGGAACCCCTCAATTATATGTAGAATTATTATATATTATATGTTATATTAAGAGAGACAGAAAAGAAGACACAATATAAGTAATAGATTATTATCATAAAATTGACTGGGAAAATGGACACTGAACACTGTCAAGTAAGTTGTATGTTTACTGTGTGGCAGCTTTTCTGGGTTTTCATAATATGGCACAATAATGGCATGACTCCAGCCTCTAGTATTAGGTAAAAGTATAATTATCAGTGGATACATGATATTGATATTAAGCCTGTGTTTAAGAGCAACATCACAGACACAGGTTTTACAGAACTGCTCCATTTTTTACATACTGCCAGTATTTTCCTGTCAGGTGGTTCCATTATTGTGCATGTTGAGCTCTAGCTTTAGGATGAGTGTACTAGGAGATGTGAATGACTCTGATAATAGCAGCCTCTGGCGCAACCTTTCTCATAACCGACCATCTGTCCCAGATTTTTATAAAAATGTAAAGTGTTGTGGTCAAGGAATTGTAGCTAATTCAACCTTAAGGGTGGAGGGCAGTGCAGCCAAGGATAAAAGGGTTGTTGCCCTTGTTTTTGTTTAAGAAAAGAAGATTGTAGCACAAGAGCACCCAGAAGCCATTCCTGTTATTATCTTGAAAACCCACAACTTGTGACTTCTTTGCGTTGAGAAAGTATCATAAGGTAAAATATATTTTTATGGATCTAGAAATTGATAATTTTTTTTTAAGCGACTGCACTGCCATTATCGTGCTACTAACCTATAAAACCCACAGCGCCTAGCATGACAAGTGAAAACCTCTATTTTATCGTCACTATTCGTTCACCCAAAGAAGAAAACGTTATCAGTTGCATGGCCGGCTCCGCTTAACCTTCCAAGTGCCGAGGCTCAGTTGTGTCCGAGTTTCTTCCTAATATCTGATTTAGAGGATTATATCAGTCAGCCGTCTGGATGATATAACAGGCCCTAAGAGGATCATTGCTTTGGCTTTTCCACGGGCTGCTGCCCAAAGCCCAGGGGCTTTCTCTCCACCATGCAGAGCTGATCATCCTCTGAGAGGGCCGCTGCCTCGTAAAGAGCAGAGGTGCCTCAAGGGAACGCTACAACCATCACACGCATTTTCACTATTTTTTAATATCACAAGTTTAGCTTCCATAATTGATGATGACAGCTTATTGGCAGTACTGATGCATCTCTTTTCATTTGCCAAGAGCTGAAATGATTAGACAACAACAAAATGAATCTGCAACTATTTTGATAATCAATCACGCATCATTTCAGTGATTTTCTTTTTTTTTTTCTAAGCAGAGATATCAAAGAGACTCTGGTTCCAGAGGATTTGCTGCTTTTCTTTACCATCTGTGATAGCTGAATGTCTTTTGGCTTTCAGACTTCTGATGGAACAAAACAAGCAATTGGAAGACATTGCCATGGGCCCGAACTTTTTTTTTTCTTTCATTTTGGCCTACATCAATCGAGAAAATAATCAACATCAATTGAGAAAATAATCAATATCTTGAACCATAATGAAAATAATTGTTAGTTGCAGCCCTATACTTGCCCATGTCAATAAGATCTTGGGCTGCAACTAACGATTATTTGAATTATCTGTTAATCTACAGTTTATTTTCTTGATTAATTGATTGATCTTTTGGTCTGTAAAATGTTTGTCTGTGATAATAGTAAAAAATGCTGATCACAATTTCCTTAAACCCAAGATGACATCCAACCAACAGACCAAGAGCGAAAGACACTCAGTTTACTATTTGAGAAATTGACAAGATTAATTTAATATCAAAGTGGTTATCAATTAATCAAATTGAAAAATTGTTTCAGTTCTCACAAAATCTTCCCAACATTATTACATGAGTAATAATCATGAATACCTGGGTTCTTTTATTCTATAACATTATCCTCATGATCATTTTAACATGAGCCATAATCATGGATCGCTCTCCATTTCATTTACGTACAAAGCTGTTCAGTTGTTAGAGGGAGTAACGTAGTCTCCCATCAGTGGGGCCGTTTCGGGTGTTTCTCCAACTCCCTCTTCATCACTGTCTGAGGGTGTGTGTGTGTCTGTTTCTCCCTCGGGTGAATTGTCATTGATGCAGTGTTGCCTGAGTGCATTTGAGCGTGTGTGTGTGTGTGTGTGCGTGTGCGTGCGTGTGCCAGTGGCTTCCCCCGCTATCCCCATCTCATTGAGTCACCTCCCCCTTCTGAGTCTTCCCAGACACTCTTATATCTGAATGCCTTAACAAATGTCAGGTTGGAAAACACTGTGTAACAGCAACATGGGCAAATGCTGTGTCCGTCCAGAGTGTATTGAGATAATGCATGACATGTTCATTCCCAATTTGTTTCTAAAAAAACAAGCATGTTTTAATCAGACAAGATGACTCACAAAAATGCTCTTCTAATTGAGCAAGTGCATACAATATTTTTTCTTTTGCGTGTCCTTTTTATTTCATATGGACTTTTTTATATTATCTATTTATCATGTCGTAATCCATTCAATGCCTTTTACTAATCTCTTCAAAAACAAAAAAGCACTCTCACATTTCTCGCCTGTTATTGAGAAGAAAACAAACGAACACCATGACATTTCCTGCATCCGCTCCTCCTCTTTGAACTCAATTCCGGAAGGCAAAGTCTTGGAGCACTTCAGCATTTCAGTGCCGCTTGTACTGTAGTTTAGAGGACTGTATTTGCTGCTCACTCACTATGCTGTTTTATTGAAGAGTAGTCCACCAGTGTGTTGACAGTACCAACTGTTTTAGTATATTCAGACGTCAGTAGAATGCTAGTTTTGGGGACAACAGAATCAAATGTGATCGCCAGTCTTTCTTTATTCCGTGAGCTCTTGACCAACAACATGGGTGCTGATTTCTGACTGTTTATGGAGGTGAACCATTTTTTTTTTTTAACATTTCTAGCAAAGCCACTTTTACTATTACTTCTACTAGCTTGGTCTACATTATATGAACCCTATAACTGTATAGTGTTGTCTTGCTACACTTACAGGTGAAATGATTAGTTGATCAACAGAAAAGAAGAAAACGGCAACTTTTTTCATGACATGCAAGTCATTTTGCCAAGTCAAATGCTAAACATTCCCTTTTGTACAATTGTTCGGATTTGCAGCTTTTCTTTCTGTGTTAGTAAACTGAAAATCTTTTAAAGGGCGATTGTACACATCAAATTTTGTTTAGAGGTGTCGAGTACTAGTACATATGTGAAAAACGTTGTATAAATCCTTATGTTGCTCCAGGGGGTACCCAGTCGTACTCATAGCAGCTCCCACAGGGCAAAAAATAAATAAATGTTGGGTCATGCTCAGCTTTGAATCAAACAACGTTTAGTAGATGGAAGATAGAGCCTAACAATTTTTGACAGAATGTATTTATTTAAATTAGTTGTTCTTGTCACGAATCAAAACGTTCAGTGGTGTTTGAAAGAAGAGAAGCAACAACAAGCACACCCTTACTGTTTGAAGTGTTTATAAAACCTTATGTATCATCAGTCTACACATCAGTGGCTCTTGCAACATTTCAAAGGGTGTCAACATCAGGACCACAGATATCTGTGTGTTGTTGACCAATTCTCGTGTGTGTGTGTGTGTGTGTGTGTGTGTGTGTGTGTGTAAAGGTGGGGAATCAGCGTGTGGAGCTCACGCTGTCAGAGCTGCAGGAGATGGCCACGCGGCAGCAGCAGCAAATCGAGGCTCAGCAGCAGATGCTCGTCGCAAAGGTAGCGTCTTGTCTTCATTCTTTTATCTTACTATAAATCGTTACCCCTGAATATTATAATGGCCCTTTTTTTCAAACTATGCTTCTTACTACGCCTGCTGGGGAATATGAGAGGGCTCACTTTTATCTCACTATAAATCGTTACCCTGGATATTATAATGGGCCTTCATTCAAACTATGCTTCTTACTACTCCTGCTGGGGAATATTAGAGGGCTCACAGGTCCTCTACACAGTAGGCTCCCCACAAGCTGCGATATCTTCCTGCTTTTCCAGTTTAAATGTTAAATCCGAAGCACTGCCCCAGAATTATGTGGAAATTATGTCAGACAATTTGTCATTCCTTAAACCTAAATGTTGCGTTCTAATACTGGGATTACACCACAAAATATTTTTGCCTTTTGAGATGGTTACCGTGTCAGACGAGGCAGTCATTCTTGCAGTAACTTGGCTGAGAGACATGGCTGACTATCCGTTAAAGCCTGACTAATCATAGCTTGCCATCTTTCACGTGTTGCGTAATGTACAGAGGTGACCGGAAAGGTGCGGGTCAGTCTGATGTCTGTTATATCATGTAGTCTGCGCCACAGACACAGACTGGGCATTAGTTCAAGGCCAAGTAAGTTCAGTACACAGCCTCGAACCTTTCTGTTAGAGAGAAAATGGACTCCTGTTGCAGTACTCTCATCCAAAGAGTCCCATCATGACCTGAAACTGGGGCAAACAGTTATGTAACAAATGAGATGAGAAGGAAGTATGAGTCAATGTGTTAGGATTGTCCAGTTTGTCAGCAATCATAGTTCAGGTCAGTCTTGATAGGAACTCGTGCACAGACATTTAGCAGTGTTTACTCAAGCATGTAAATTATGCATGGTTTTGAACATACTACTTTTCTCAGACAAGTCATATAGGGGACCGCCCATTTCTCCGACGCTCCATTGTTCCGACCTCACAATAACCCGAAAAATTCCCTTTGGTCCAACAGCCCACTAGTCCGACGTCCCGCTGGTGGCGAAATTATGAATCCCACTATGGCCACGCCAAGACCCGCCCTACGAAGCAGCTCGATTGGTTGGGGTTAGGCATTTGACTTCGAGTGATTAAGGTTAGGATAGCCGATTGGTCAGGGGATAGGACCTGAACAAATGGAGTTATGTTACCTTGCGTAAGCATGGACGCCTGACCAATAAATGCTATTGAAGGGCGGGTCTTGGCGTGGCCATACGTCGGACTAGTGGGCTGTAGGATCAAAGGGACTTTTTCGGGTTACTGAGAGGTCAAAACAATGGAGTGTCGGAGAAATGACATGGCACCGTCATAAAAAGGAGAATTCATCTTGTAATGGAAGGAATAACAACCTCCACACAACCTAACAAGGCGTTTCGGTGCGTCTAACCACCGGGCTTGTGGTGTGCTGATCAGTCAAGATCAGTCATGCAAGATGAAGCCCATTGTAGACGCGCAGATAGAAAGACTTATTTATCGCCTTTGTTGTGGTGTCTGAAAAGTAGGCCCCCATGAAGCCCCGCAGTCATTTGGAAACCTGGGCCTGTCGTTTCCTATTTTAGGACCATAACTGGAGCAGTTCTCAGTTGGGTAGAGAGATGAAGTCATCTGACCCGTTCTTCAGCCTTCAGACAGTCTTGACACAACACAGCATTTCATTTAGTGCATACAGTAGAAAGATTTAGCCTAATTTCAGGGTATGTCTGCCACAGAGATATCTTGTAAGCTTTGGGGTGGTGCCTTGCTGGTTGTAGTATTGAGACACTGTTGGATGCAGTTTGACATCATTTTTGTACCTTCTGTCGCCTATAAAACGTTGATCTCTGTCTCGTCCTCTGAAGGAGCAACGTTTGCGTTACCTGAAGCAGCAGGAGCGGCGTCAGCAGCAAAACGTTTCAGAGAGCGAGAAGCTGCAGAGGCTGAAAGACCGCGTGGAGAGCCAGGAGGCAAAGCTCAAGAAGATCCGGGCAATGAGAGGCCAGGTGGACTACAGCAAGGTCATCAATGGTAACCTGTGTATGTATACTTTCAATGTGTACCTCATTTAGTAACTCTGTTTTTAAACACTCATGCAGTTGTATATGTTTCTGACCAGGCCACTACAAATAACTACAATTTTGGGTGTGAGGTGATGTTATTCTCTTGCTGTCAGGTACTTAAATATATTTACATCAAGAGTTGGGAAGGAAGCCTAAACCCCACAACTGGAGCTGAGAAGAAAGATTGAAGAAGAAGTCACCAAACATGTAGGTTACAAATGAGCTAATGTGGTTTCTTGATTTCTCACATCCAGCGGCAGAGATTGAGCAAGTCAGCAGCCTGTTCCAAGAGAAGCAAGCCGAGTTACAGTCTGCAGTGCTGAGGGTGGAGCAGCTCAGCCTGCAGCTGGAGGACCTGCGCAGGGGAAAGCTCAACGGCATACAGACCGCCCTGGGGGGGCAAGTAACCGGCGCTGCAGCCCTAGAACTCCGGAAACTCTACCAGGAGCTTCAGGTACTGAGTAGTAGAAACGAGTAGGGATGTCCCTATCCGCTTTTTTGGCCCCCGATCCCAACTTTTAAAATATTGAATATCTGCCGATACAGAGTCCCGATCCGATACTTGTATTTGCCTAGATAATAGAGCTGCACACCGTTTTTTTGTTTACAAAAATAACTAAGTAAACAAAGTAACTAAAAGATGCCTTCAGCTTAATACATTTAACTTAGCATTTTTGTAAAATTCACATGTAAAATCAACTTCTACTTAGAATGGTGTAGAACTTACTGACGTAAATGATCGGAGTACTGCCGATCCCCGATCAGTTAAAAAAAATCCCATATTGGCTCCGATCTGATACTTCCCGATCCGATCACAACATCCCTAGAAACAAGTGCATTATCTAGTGACCACATTTATAGCTTCCACTATGTTTACTTTAAACCTGACTACAGTTATTGCAGGATCTATTGTCTAAGAGAATCTGTATGTGTGTTTGTGCCCCGCATTTATCACCCTCAGATCCGGAACAAGTTGAACCAGGAGCAAAACAGCAAGCTGAAGCAACAAAAGGACCTTCTCAACAAACGCAACATGGAAGTGACGCTCATGGACAAGCGCATCAGTGAGCTGCGGGAACGCCTCTACAAGAAAAGAGCTGAGGCACGTCAAAAAGAAAACCTTCCCGTAAGACTAAGAGCGCTCAACACATCTCCCCATTTAGACTCTTTTTGTGAAAATGCTTTTGGCAAAAGTTGTTGCTTATGTCCCTTTGCTCCGTAAACCATCTGCAATGTGGAAATTATTTCGCCTAAGGAAATAATTTCTTGTACTTTCTCGTGAAATACTATTGAATATATTATTATTATGTACATGTCATCTACATGTTGATTATTTCGCATTCAACATTTTTAAATTGTTTCTGACTTTCCCCTCTTATAGCTGAACAGAGCCAACGGGCCTCCCTCTCCCCAGCCTGCTCCTGGTACTCTGGGCCGTGTTGCTGCTGTCGGGCCGTACATCCAGGTGCCTGTACCGGGCCGGCAGGAAGGAGGCTACACCATACCACCAGATCCACTGAAGCCTCAGGCCCTGGGCGTTAATAACACAGCCAACCAAGGCCGCACCAAGTCAGGTTGGTTGAAACCCATACAATTACAATTGCAGTGCAGATCCCCCCCCCACTGTAAAACATAACTGTAGTACTGGATACAAAGTGAAACAATATCTTTAAGTTTTGTAAAGTGAATTTCTTGTTTGTTTTTTTCTGAAGAAAGCAGGAACATGGTCATGGTCAGTTAGATACTGGATTCATTTACAGAGTAGCTTGGATACATGTAAGATGAGATAAGATTAGATAAACTTTATTGTCCCAAAGGAAATTTGCCTTGGGCAAAAAGTGCTGACAACAGCTGCATACAAACACATACATTCAATTTCAATTATTCAGTTTGCAACAGACAGTACAGTACAATACATGACAGTACATAAGCAAACAATATACTTTGGGACAAGAAAAATAAAATAGAGATTGTCCGCTTGGTTGATATAGATTGCACAGGCCCTGATATACAGTAGTAGAGTATTGCATGTGTAGTCCCAGAGGCAGAAGTCTTACACGTTTTTACAAATCTTGCATGAAAACCTTGTGACTGAAATTCCCTCCTGGGCCCCAACTGTTAGTTTCCTTCCTACCTGACTTCTCAGTTAATTCTTTGCCTGGGCTTGATTTCTGTGATTTTCCTTTCCCTTCCTCTCTAACCCCCTTCTCTTCGTGTGCTGTGTATACTGTGATTCCCTTCCTTTTCTCTCCTCCTCTCTCATGTGTCTGTGCTGTCCTGTCTTTGTCATGTCTCTGTTTCACTGGGTGCGGGGTGGGGGAAACTCTTCCTGGGGCAGACGGTGTGCGAAAGCCTCCCGGCCCTTGGAAAGTGTCTGATTTAGACATCGTTGTGGACCCAGTACCCCCGTCCCTTCCAGAATTACAACCGGGCACCGGAGCCTCCACTGGCTCTGACGGCACGTCCCGTGAGTGCACAGTGCTGCATAAGCAGAGGGATGGCACTTCCTGAACCTTCTCTCTCAATTGTCACACGGGATCCTCAGCATGCACTAAGTTTTTACTCCATACAACAGCCATATCTTTTAAATATCAAAGTCAGTTTGATTGGCAAAGAATGTAAGATGATCAAAATTGTATTCTGCTCCGATCACTCCTTGAGCCCCCTACGCTCTAGTCACCAACTGATGTTTTTATACTCCACAAAACAGATTCACTTTAAAAGTAATGGAACCAATTTTGTCCACCAGACAAATCAAAGCTTCCATGCACAGCTGGGGAATCGGAGGAGGAGATGAGCATCTGTGCCTAGTTAATGTGAAAAATGGCTGACTGATGGAAGCATCCTCGTTTGGCATTATTAATCTCTCCTGTCAGTGCAGCATTTGAGCCAGTTTTTTTTCTGAACTTGAGAGAGCACATGTTGACATTTAATTTGGAGTGTTTCCTCTGTGGATCGACGAATGACGTCAAAGTAGTGGGGTGCCATCTTGAAACACTTAGCTGCCACCTGCAGAAATTTGATGCTCTTAATCGTAGTTGACATCATATGAAGAAAGTGTCACTGCTGACCCCTGTGTGTGTTTGTACACTTCTGAGAAGGTTCAATAAGTCGAGTGCCTCTTCAATTTACACATGCAAAGCAGTCCAAGATATTTTGGGTTTTGTTCTAATTTGATAACATCCCCGGCCTGCCTAACCTTAACCTTCACACCACATTGTCACAACCAAGCTGTGAGAATCACTTTTAGTTGTCAAACACTTAACGTGCACAAGGAAATTAACTTGTACGTGTTAAAACATCATCTGATTCACTTAGCAGCTGTGTCACTCCTGATAACCTGTGAAGACCCAGATCAAGCTGTTTCCTTTTTAGTGTTAGTAGAACTGCTGCATTATTACTGTATTCACCTCTAGCAATGCTACATTGAAAGAAAATATTGGAAGCTGCTTTTTAAACAGATTTCCCAATCAACCACACTTGTATAGCTCTACTGTATTGTTTGTTTGTTTCAAAGTTACCATTGGTACTAAATAGCATATTGGACATCTGAATAGCCATAATTGGCGTTTGATACTTTTTGGGTCTACTCAGTTATTGTAATATTATACAACAACATTCCTTTACCACAACTATGTTGTTTTGTTTGTTTTCTTTTTTCCATCCTCTTTCTTTTCAACCTATCCTTGCATCCTTTTTTTCCCTCCAAGTATTCAGTTTAGTCTTGGAGACAAATGGTACTGACATTACTGGCAGTCCCTGAATTTCCTACTAAATTGCAATTTAGTTACCATTTACCAAATGTAACTAAATTAAAACACTAAATACAAGAACACAGTAGCAAAGATACTAATGCAGATACATTCATTGTCGTCATTGCAGTGAAGTGAAGGCTCAGGATTTTTATCCTATTGATCAGTGGCCCCTCTTAAAACATTTAATGTGTAATTGTTTTCTTTAAGAAGAACAGTAGGATCCTTTGTGCAAGAAATAAAACATTTAGTGATGTGCCAGACGTGTAACATTTTGAGAAAGACAGACAAACAACTGACCATAAATAGTTGAAGTGCCTTCCTGAAAAGTCAGCTGATAGAAATGTTCTATGGGAAGTGTCTTATCCTTCGGTCAATGTGTATGTATTATCAGTGTTGTAAGTAAATGGTACATTAAGCCATTTCTCTGCAGTCGTGGCAGTATATGGAATCAAGCTTTTAGCAGGAGTTTGTGATTTGATTCTCCCATTATCTTTGCTTATACATGTAAAATATGCTGAATTCAGGTCAACAAAAAGGCAACAAGGAGTGTGTTTGAATGTCTCTTTTAATGGTGTCTGGTTAATAGGATAAACTTCTCAAAATCCTGAACCCTCCATTTAACACCAATCCTAGGTCAAAATGGTACAGATATGTGTTCTATGTGTATACAATGTTACACATACTTATGTTCTTGAAATACCATCACTAATATTCCACTTTATAATTATCACACAAAGTCACACATCTCCTAATGTGAAAATGAGAAACCGTTACCGTTTAGACCTAGCTCTGGTGGACATGCTTTGTCACTACCCTGAGTTGTTAAAGAGGCCTATGCTTTTCATACCACCTCAATCATCGGGTATGGTCTTTTTTTCTCTCTTTTGCAAACCACTTACGGTGTCCTGTTTGTGCCCTAGCTAATGATACTGGTTGGCCTACTTTAGGCAAGACCACCACATCTCTAAAGCCTCCTGAGAGACGAGACTCAGGGACTGATACCCAGGGCAAGAGCCCTCCCTCAGGCTCCCCCGTCACTCCAAGTGCAGAAAAGGTTTGTCCTCTTTCTTCTAACCCGTGCATTTTGTAGTTGTTAACCTCCTGGTATAATGCAACAAACATGTTTTATGTTTGAGATTGTGCTAGAGATAAACATTACATACTGTCTTGATTAAATGTAATTCAATTTCTCTGTGCAAAATTAAAAAGAAAACTTGTATTGATGGGTGTTTGCGTGTGATTTTATGTTACTTCACAGGTGCTAGACCCCAAAATGACTGTGTCCTCTCCTGCCATATCCAAGCCACAGCCGCCTCCCTATGGCTCCCACCTCACCTCTGCAAACTCGGCCAGCTCCTTGGATCGGCGCAAGGATGTACCTCCTCCTCGCCCGCTCCCGAACCCACCAGCACCTGCTTGGCCCCGCGTCCCTGCATCCACAGGCTCATCCTCGCAGCAGATCCAGCAGCGAATCTCAGTGCCGCCAAGTCCCACCTTTCAGCCTAATGCACCGCTTTTCCCTCCTGGGCTGAGTGAGCGGCTGGATCCCCCACCAGCTGTGGCAGTGCGCCCCTTCATCCCAGACCGAGGATCACGGCCTCAGTCGCCCCGAAAGGGCCCACCTACCATGAACTCCAGCTCCATCTATCACATGTACCTCCAGCAGGCAGCGCCAAAGAGCCAGCCACTCAAGCCTGCTCTCAAAGCAGGTAAGAGCTGGGTTTGAAGAGACGGTCCAGTTTGTGAGGCCTCATATGTATGATAAAGAGAAAATGTTTTTTTTGTTTTTTTTATTGGTATTTTAATCATGCATTACGTTCTGAATTGTGATATAGTGTCTCTTTCAGCATTGTTAGATCCAATGTTGTCTTCTTAGATAATAAATAAAAATGGTAATTTGGCCCTTGAGACTTTTATAAAAAGTACAGCAGATAGTAATTTCAACATTTACCAAAAGTAAATTGTGTCAGTTAGTGCTGACGGAATTAGTCAATTCATCTTATAGACTTTTAGCCTTTTCTTTTATTCCACAGAGACCCTTCAAGGAGGGATATAGACAATTGGGCTGGGAAATATGTATATCGTATTATCGATCGTAATATAAGACTAGATATCTTCTTAAATTTTGAGTATCGTCATAGTAATCGTTTTAAAGTCTGTATTACAGTAAAGTGATGTAATTTTCTGAACTTACCAGACTGTTCTAGCTGTTCTATTATTCGCCTTTACCCACCTAATCATTATATCCACATTAGTGATGATTATTTATCTAAAATCTCCTTGTGAAAATATTTTGTGAAAGCACCAATTGTCAACCCTACAATATCGTTGAAATATCGGCATGAAGGCATTTGGTCAAGAATATCGTGATATTTGATATTCTCCATATCGCCCAGACCTAATAGCTATAGTTGCAAATAAAAATCAAAAGAGACAAGGTGGTCTGTGGCTCACAATACAGTAAAGAAGAAAACAATAAGTAAATAAACAATGTGCAAATGAATACACTGTGGTAAACATACAGAAGTTACGTCAACTCAGATCGGTAGTCCTAAATGTAAATAAACTGAAATTGTTTTAACAAAAAGGAATTGACAACAGTTTTGACTTTTAATTAATCTTGTTTATGTGTCAAGAGAAACATGCTAAACATTAGGTTGTTGCAACCTCAAATATATATATATATATATATATATATATTTTTTTTTTTTTTCCTGTTGTAAATTGAATACCTTTAGTTTTTGGACTGTGAGAAAATTTTAAGAGGTCACCTGCTGACTGTCTGACTAATCGAATAATTGAAAAAATTGACAGGTAAATGAATAATGAAATTAATGATGATGTCAATGCCCTCCCATATGTAATACCACACTCTCTGTTTGTCTCCAGTATATGGGAAGCCTGTTCTCCCCCCCAGCTCGACCCCCCCCTCGCCTCTGCCTTTCGCCCCGGCAGGAGGGGCCTTCCCATTGCTCCAAGGCCACCTCAGTGGTGAGGACACTTTGGACGGAGAATTTGATGATCACGAGTACTTCCAGCACCCAGAGCCGTTAGCGCCTCCTCCCAGTGTGGAGAACATCCCACGACCACTCAGCCCTACTAAGCTAACACCCATGGTACACTCCCCGCTGCGCTACCAAAGTGACATTGATCTTGAGGTGCTCCGCAAAAAACTGGCCAACGCTCCGAGACCGCTCAAGAAGCGCAGCTCCATCACAGAACCGGAGGGCCCCAGCGGACCCAACATCCAGAAACTGCTCTACCAGAGGTTCAACACTCTAGCAGGAGGCATAGAGGGAAATGGAGTCAGTGGATCAGGAAGTGGCAACGGTGCAGGTAATGGAACGCCATTTTATCAGCCAGCTAATCCTCCCGCATATCTGGGAGGCGACTCTGTGGCCGACACCGACAATGGCAACCTCCCCTCTGAGACGCCACTACCACCACCACCAGGGGGACAGGAGCTGGGCTCTGAGGCTCCGCCTCCATCTACTGACGCTAATGACAATGAGCCGCTGCCCTCGCCACCAGAGCTGGATCCTGCTGAAGCAGAGGAAGCAGAGGAGGACGACAACAACAACAACGTGGGAAGCTCTGAGGCGTCGTTGCCCAGCCCCGTGCTGGAGGTGACCACTCCAGAAGAGAGCGGCAAAGTGGTCTCACAGGCCCTGGTGAGACACGCATCAGCAGACTTATTATTGCAATGAAAGAGTTACATTTTCAATAAATAAAGTTGTAACGGATTTCTCTGCATCGTCACAGGAGAAGCGCACAAACCTGAAGAAGCCAAACTCTGAGCGCACTGGCCACGGCTTCAGGGTGAAGTTCAACCCTCTGGCCCTGCTGCTGGATGCCTCATTGGAGGGAGAGTTTGACCTTGTCCAGAGGATCATCTATGAGGTATGTCACGACTGTGTGAGTATACTTTTGATTTATTAGTATTTGCACACAATTCCGTACAAGCACTCATCTTTTCATCTGGGTCTTTCTTTTCTTCCAGGTGGAGAATCCTAGCACTGCCAATGACGAGGGCATCACACCCCTGCACAATGCAGTGTGCGCGGGACATCACCACATTGTCAAGTTCCTGCTGGATTTTGGTGTGAACGTCAATGCTGCAGACAGTGATGGATGGTGAGTGATGATGTCACACATTTTTAAGAAATTTCATTAAGTTTGATTTTGCTGTTGTATCCTTCCATTTATATATTATGTTTGTTTTTCCTTGTTTGCTTGAACAGGACTCCGCTTCACTGCGCCGCGTCCTGCAACAGTGTTCATCTCTGCAAGTTGTTGGTCGAGTCAGGGGCCGCCATCTTTGCCAGCACCATTAGTGATGTGGAGACTGCTGCAGATAAATGCGAGGAAATGGAAGAGGGCTACATCCAGTGCTCCCAGTTTCTATATGGTGAGAAACAACCTAGTCCAGGGTGCACAGATGTTATTCCAAAAGGACTAGTTCACTTCAAAATTTCAAAATCTCTGTCCGTCCAAGATTTATTACAGGTTGTACAAACCGAACCAAACACCTTAGCTCTGGTACTGTACAGCAACGTGGTTTAAGTTGGAAAAAGTCTTTGTGAGATGACTTTGTTTCTAAAGATATTGGTGTGATGTTGATAGTCTGTTTTTGGCCTCTTATGCAGGTGTTCAGGAGAAGTTGGGTGTAATGAACAAGGGGACCGTGTATGCTCTGTGGGATTACAAAACTCAGAACCAGGACGAGCTGGCGTTCAGCGAGGGGGACGCCATCACTATTCTGCGACGACAGGACGACAGTGAAACAGAGTGGTGGTGGGCGCGACTCGAGGACAACGAGGGCTACGTGCCCCGCAACCTGCTGGGGGTAACAACAAAATACATTATTTGTCACATGATTCCATCAGCTCCTCAGTAGGGTAGGGAAGAGCTAGACAAGTTATCATGGCTGATGCATGGCATTTCTTTTCCCATTTTCTGATTTGTTTATGCTTATTAATGAATGTAGAGCTGAAATCATGAGTAGATTAGTCGAAGGACAGAAAAGGAATTGCCAACTATTTTGATATTTTTGATAATTGGTTATAATTTTTCAAGCAAGAATACCAAACATAGACTAATAATAAGTTAAGAGCAGGCTGAAAAGCAGTGTTTTATTATTTGGTTGAAGGTTTCAAGCCTGTTTCCCCTCTGTGACCTCTGAGGAACAAAATCTGCAGATTAATCGATATTAAAAATAATCGTTGCATCCCTAAATGACCTGTTCGTTGCTATTCTCTGTTAAATGTGTTTAAGATTCTGACAAATTATCAATTACTAATATGAATACATTTTGAGTCATGGGTACACAGGGAGGTCAGTGACCAATGCACTAATGTTCATAATAACACATTAGTCATGTTAAACATTCCTCCTGTTTGTGGTTGTTTTCTTTGCAGCTCTATCCTAGGATCAAGCCTCGTCAGCGCTCCCTGGCATAGTGTCTCACTCCGCTGACCTCTGGCTAACAGCTGGACTAGTGACAAAAACCAAGAGCAGAGAACAAAGGAGCCTGGTGCTCTGTCTTCTCCCCGTGGCCATAACCTCCCCCGGCCTTGTGCTTCTCACAAAATCCTTATTCTCTGACGCAGTGGGCACCGAAATCTGATACCCATATTTACATCTACACACACATAGAAACACTCAATGAAACACAAGCACTCCAAATGCGAAAAATCTCTTAAACCACTCCATCCTGATTTGCACCCCCAACCACCACCACCTTTCAACCTATTGCTCTGTCATTGTCCCAACTTGATCTTACTCCGATTCAGTGTCAGCTCTGTATCAGACATCAACTTGAAGAATAAAACACTAACCCATGTCTCAGTATTTCTTGCAGTGGACTCTTCAGCCATGAGTTCTGTGGTGGCACTGGTTTACATGACACTGTACTGTATGTTGACTGGAAGTCATCTCTGCTGGTGAGGCGTTGCTGATTTTTGTTAGTGGAATGTACTTTGAGTTATAGGACATTAAGTATTTTTTTTAATGCCAGTTTGATCCCCTTGCACGACAGATGTGCTCTGTGTTTGATTTTGCTGTAGTCTAACCACCAAAGATGAATATAGGTTTACCCATTTTAATTCTATTACTCCCTAAGACCTTGAAGAAAGGTTGAGGAACAACAATTGATTTGCTGCTATCAGTATTGATTAATGATCTAAAGTCCTTTTTAGATATGCTCAAGGAGCAGGAAATGGATTCAGGACGGGAAAATAGAAAATGTTGTAAACCCTCAGTATTAACTACACAGGCCAGTCAAAACAAATCCAGCGTATTAAAGAAAAGGATGGATCGCATTTCATGAACATCATTGCAAGACTTGTTTTTTTTCATTCAGTGTCACCTGTTCAGAATCTAGGAGTATTGTGGATGATTCAGTTTTTTTCTGTAATGGGAGATTTCGAGATGCATCAAGCTGTGTGAAAACACTGATTGAATGAACAATCAAAATATTCACACAGAATTTGTATTTTTGTTAGCCTGATGATCACTGAAATGAACGGCTCATGCTGCAGTTTCGAAAAGATATTGGGATGGAAGTAGAATACAAACAGTATTTTTGCTTTAAACCAACCAAGGTTGCCAGATGAGAAGTTGTGTCTGCACAACATCTGTAGAGTATGTATAAAGGTTACAAATTTAAAAGATCTAAAGGTATTGCAGCAATTAGGAATTGGAAAAAAGTTTTTTTTAATAGTTCTAAATTCCACAGTGGTGAGACAGGTAAGAATCAGATCCACGGAGATCTTAATGGTGTTATTAGGTCATTTTTGCTATTTTCAAGTCATTTGCAGTATGTATAATGTTTTTAGGCATTTATAAGTTGGTTCTCACTACAGAGATTCATAGTTTTTTCTGGCAACTGACAACATGACAAGAAGACCTGCAAGCAGTGTCTCTACATGAAAAGAAGAACTTGCAAATATTTAACAAAATCCTGCACTGCACCTCAAAAAACACTGAAATCATCACTCAAACCACAATAAAAAACTTTGTTCCCCCACTAGACAAAGTTAACACTCAATATTAATAACTTATTTTTGTTCTACTAGCTGCTAAGTAGATCTCTGGGCACTTACAACGTTGCAGTTATTTTTCTGTGGCTGTGACAAACTCCACTTGAAACACTTAATCTCAGGACCAACATGGTGCTGCTGACACTGTTCCACCACTAAACTAGTGATCATATTTCTATTTTCTATATCAACAAACATCACGTTCAATTGAGCAGCAAACCAAAAAAAAAAAAAACAGGATCAGCAGTGGGCATAAATGATTGATCGATGAAGAGACGGTTATTGTGTCTGAAATGTAACATGAACACACAAATGTTCAGATTCAGTCTTTAAATTTGCTTTGGACAATCCTGAATTTGCCCAGTTCTCTTCCTCCAGCTGCCCCCCTTTCAGGTATACACCATTCCAGTAACACTAATACATGCGTTATATGTCACATTATTGAACATCTAGAGTCCAACAACTTGTTCTGACCCCTGAGTGACTGAGTGGTATGCCAGGTGTACTAATGGCCCAGGCTTTATGATAGCTTAATCTGTACATAGTGTGAGGAGATGTGTTCTATGTCTGTTTGCTGTATGGACAAGTGGGCTTTCTGTATAAACGCTGTACTCACACATTGAATTCTGTAAATGTGAACAATAAAACAGAAGCTCTGGCATGACTAATGTATTTCAGTGTCGTATCAGCAAAATAATGCAGTTTTTCATTTTATAAAATGTGTAAATATTGTTAATGTGTGAATTGTTCTCTTTTTCTAAGGTCATGAATGAAATCAAGATTTACTGAGAAGCGGCTCTATCTTAAGAAATTTGACATGAATATGGAGAAACTAAACTTAGCACAAAAAGTAATAAAAGGAAATTTGTGTTTGGTAGATTATTTCTCTGTGGTAACAATGCTTTTTGGCAATAAATATTCTACCGTTGGAAAGCCTGTTTAGTTCCCTTTCAAATGGTGCCCCATTTGTAAGGAACATGCATTTGTGGGATGAGCAGCAGTGCTGAGTATGTGGGTTGCACCCATGAAAAATTTGCTAAATCTTCTCTGCCATTGCCCTTCACCGTCAGGTCCGTTTGCGCTGGTGTCCGCAACACGTGCACTGGAACCTGAACATGTGGAGGAACATTATGTTCAGTGATGAGTCCAGATTCTGCCTACAGCAGTTGGATCGTAGGGTCAAAGTGTGGAGAAGACGCAGAGAACGCTATGCTGATTGCTGCACCGATAGAGTAACACCTTTTGGTTGAGGCAGTGTGATGGTGTGGGGCGGCATCTCCCTCACTGGAAAAACGAGGCTTGTCATCATTGGAGACGATCTCAATGCAGAGAGATGAGATTCTGCAACCAGTGGCAATCCCATATCTCCACAGTCTGAGACCGAACTCTATCCTCCAAGATGACAACACTCGCCCCCACAGGGCGGGGTTTATCAGAGACTACCTCCAGAATGTGGGAGTGGAGAGGATGGAATGGCCTGCCAGCAGTCCTGACCTCAACCTCATTGAACACTTGTGGGATCAGCTTGGGCGTGCTGTTCGTGCCAGAGTGACCAACACAACCACGTTGGCTGACTTGCAACAAATGCTGGTTGAAGAATGGGCTGCCATCCCACAGCAGTGCGTGATCAGGCTGGTGATCAGCATGAGGAGGAGGTGCCAGGCTGTTGTAGCCATGTATGGTTCTTCCACACGCTACAGGCTCCTGTTTGTGAAATGAATAAATTGTTACATTGCCAATATGTCTTGTTTCTTCAAACTTCAATCATCCAATCCACCAAACAAGTCAATGGCAGAATAAGCTGTTTGGCATTGGCAGAGAAGATTTGGCAAATTTTTCATGGACGCAACCCACATACTCAGTGCTGCTGCTCATCCCACAAATGCATGCTCCTTACAAATGGGGCACCATTTGAAAGGGAACTAAACAGGCTTTCCAACGGTATAAGATTTATTGCCAAAAAGCATTGTTAACACAGAGAAATAATCTACCAAACACAAATTTCCTTACTTTTTGTGCTAAGTTTAGTATATAGAGCTGCTGTAGGAGGTCTATTAGTCTAATTTGACTGATCTAAAGAGACAAACCTTTAAAATTCCCACATAAAGTAAAATAAGAAAATTGAAGAATTCAAAGGGGGCAGAAATTAATTTATAAGACTTTTACATATTCAAAAGTCAACATTATTTGTTAAAAGATGTGTGAATGCTATTGCTACAGAGCTCTAAATCCAGTGAATAGTGTGTAATCTGTGGGGTTTATATCAAGTCAAATTTTCACTAACCTCACTGTGGTCAGACTCATGTTCACCCAGGACGAAAATCGAATCAAATAAAAACAGGATGTGTCTTTTACGTTTTAACCCTGGGTTTTCCTGATTTTTCTGCGTGTCCAAATCAAATGTCTGATTTTCAAATAAAAAGTAACATTTAAGTTATGGTTTAAATATGAGCTGTAGTTGACAGCTCATTTATGGAGGTGAATATCCCAGAAAGAAAGATGGGTTTATTCTCCACTACATACACACTTTTGCTTCCAAGTTGCTGTATGGCCCTGTAGTAATAGAATTGGTAAATTCAGTATTTACAAAGCAAACTGTGCTCAGACAGAATGCTGTCCAGGGGGATTTACAGTGCAATTACATGTTACAGCAGACAAGTCACAAATACATAAAAATATAACTAGAAACTAAACTAAATAAAAAAAAAAAATTAAATGAGGGTGCCTGGGGATATGTGCAAATGTGTAAATGGTGCAAGACTAGCACATACTTGTATAGTGTAGTATATCTTGTAATTCTATGGAAATGTGCTTTGCTGGAATTGCACATAGATGAGCATATAGACACACAGGTACTGATACAGAGAAGTACACTACATAGATGCATAGTAAAAATGAATTAAAAAGCAAAACCACAGTTGTGATTTGAAGGTGAATAAATTCAATATTATAATGTTAAGAATCCCCAAACAGATGTATAGCAGGTTTTTACCATTCCTTAAACTCCTGTTTTTGCTCCAGCATTATGCAACTACTGTAGGAAGTGAAAGACAAATAGTTTAGGTCTATACTACTGTTTTCTCAATAAATGGGGACCTCTGGTGGCCTAATACTGAACTGTACACCAGGAAGAAGATGTGATGCAAGGTAAAACCACCAGGTGCCAAAGTAATTTCTTGGATGTCAAATGTAATGAACTACTAATATTGGCGAACACAAATCAATGTTTTTTCTCTTCCAGTTAAAAGAAATATGTCAATACAAGATTTTATAAGAAACAACATTGTTAAAATAAGAATATGGCCTCTGTCATTCCCTTAATGCTCCACCTCAACCAGATGCATCAGTATTAACATTTAAATAATATAATTGGTTGGAGTTGTTACACTGGGGGATATATCTCGGTGGCATATTAGCCATATTGGACTCCCTCCTTTAGAATTGGTTTGAAAGACACACTAAATTGTTGGAAATGTAAGACAGGGGACGGCCAATTACTTTATATCTTATGGTCCTGTGATAAGGTCCAGGAATTTAGGACCGTGATACATGATAACCTATGTCGGATTGCAGGGACCCAGGTTGCATTCCGCCCAAGATTATTTGTTCTGGGAGATGGGTCAATCCTAAACGGGATGGATAAGCACATAAGAAGCTGGGTCCAGACGATAGCCAGACAGATTATTTTAAGAGGATGGAGGAATGAATGGCTGTCGTCAACCCAAGAGTGGCTTTATGAAATGGCTAGGGTGGCAGCGTTTGAAAAAAAGTCTTATAAACAGTTTGCCAGATTAAATGTCTACACTAGAAAATGGGGAAAGCACCTGAGCTTTCTGGAGCTTTCTAAGAAGCAATGTACTGTGGAGAGACGTAGGCCTATACAATAATGCTTATTGTTTTATCACATAGGCCTATATATATATATATATATATATATATATATATATTTATTTGGTTTACAGCTGTTTATTTTGTCATTATTTTATTGTATTATTGAATAATTATGGTCGATAATTGTCTTAAGTTTTCTTTGAGTAAGTGGTGATGATGAATGAGGGTGTTCGGGAGGAGGGGGTGTGTTAATGTTGTAAATTGTGTGTTTTGTATGCTTTAAAAAAAAAATTAAATTGTTAATCATCAAAAATGTTCAGTTTAGATACTTTAAAGCTGTGGTATGCACTTTATTTTTGGCGTTGTTGGGCAACAATTCCATAACAATCTTCCACTATATTGTAATTCAAGTGGTCTGAGAGAAAACTAGATTTCCGCACCTCCTCTTGGCTCTGTATTCAGGCTCCAGAAAATCTATCCGTCATGGAGGACTTTGGTCAATCACGTCATTTCAGAGAGAGAGGGCGTTACTGTTGGCTGGTCTGTGCATGCGTTGTCCATGAGAAAGAGGAGAGAGCTGCAGGAAGAGCTCTCACTCTACTTCAAATTCAGGCGTTTTTTGCAAACCCACTGCAGCTTTATATACATTTAGCTGATAATGCTTTTAAGCAGAATATTGAATGCATAACTTTTAGTTGTAAGTATTTTTACATTGTTGTATTGATATTTTTAAAGGATTTGAGTATCAGTGGTGG
This sequence comes from Sander lucioperca, assembly GCF_008315115.2. NCBI lineage: Eukaryota > Metazoa > Chordata > Actinopteri > Perciformes > Percidae > Sander > Sander lucioperca. Next base: position 17,417,194 of record NC_050191.1, read on the forward strand.
AAGAATTCAGATATTTTGCTTTATATTGTCTATCTGTTTGACTGTAACTTTTGTAGCTATGGCGTTATTATGGATCCCGCATAACTTCTAGGCAAGTCCCCCCCTACGAAGCAGGCCGATTGGTTGGGGTTAGGATAGCCGATTGGTCAGGGGATAGGACCTGAACAAAGTGTGTGAATGCTATTGAAGGGTGGGTCTTGCCTAGAAGTTGCGTGGGTTCCATAATAACACATAGCTACGTCATACCCCACCAGATTCCCAGTGATTTTGTTTTTATAATCTCTGATATTTACAGAAAACTAGACTATAATATAAACCTATTGCTGCACAATCCCATAACTATCATAACCTGAATGTTTATACCTGTTTAGTCACCAGATGGAGACATTCTATACCTTTTTGGTTATAGTCATGGTTCCCTTTGATGACCAATAGCTCTCATGACAAGAGTAATACCTGCCTCATACATTTTTTTGGAAGAAAGATGATCTTGTCAATAAAATGCTTCTGGGTATCCCTGACTAAATTGGCCTAACTATAAAGAAAACTTTGCTTCCCAAATATCTTTTCAGGGCCTATGGTTTAGCAGTTGCAATGATATGACAGCCACCCTGTTTCAGGTCAGCTATGAATGTGGACTGCAACTAATTGTCTTTACTGATTCATCTTTTGCTTTTTTTTAATTTGATTTGCTTTATTATAAAGTCTCCACTTCAGTTGATTAGAACAACAAATCATGTTGGGAAAACTACAAGAAAATAATAGATAAATAAGATACCTAACTACCTCCACTCAAAGATACAACTGTAAAGCATTTCAGCTTTTGTCACATGCATTTTAAATATGACTGGTATTTCTAAGGTTTCTGTGAAGAGCGTTGTTGACATCCTACACTACAATATCCATGAAGCACCGGACTCACAGAGGATCTCGCATGCGCATTAACTGCTCTAGTGAACCGATGACATCACGAGCAGCCCGGACCAACCAGTCTGCTGAATTATCTCCGTGCCGTCTGGACTCTGTGTTTTTCTGTTGCTTCACTTTTCTGGTTACCTGATGAATTTGTGGACACGGTTACTAAGAAAAATGTTCAACGTGACGAGGTAAGGGCGATGTCGTTAGGACACTTTCGACAATAACGGAAACAAATACCAGCGTGAATTAGCCACACCGGGCCGTTTGGTTGCTTTGTTGGTGCTGACCTCCGTACCGGTGTGGTCATTCAATACAACAGTCATCATTGACGTTAGTGGCGAGTTTACGGAAGCTCTTTTGTTGAAGCTTCCACTTCTGGGACCTAAACCCAGTGACCAGACACGAGTCAATAGACAGGAGTCGGGTGACATTTGCATCTCTTTTGCAATTTGTTTTTGTTTTGTCTGTGGGGGAAGCTGACCTGTCCACACAGGAACCTAACGTACTTCCAACGGCTGCCACTTTAGCCAAAAACCCCAATTAAGCTATCTAGAACCGACAGTCCATACTGGGTCCGGGGACCTCCAGGGTCCCTGAGGATCATCCGGGGTCCCCCAGAGTGAGGGAAAGTTGAAAAGTCAGTACATTCACTAGCCTAGATGTGAAAGGTGTGTATGGATCACTGGGATCAATGTCTCAGAGATTTATGTAGGGGGTCAGGTAATAGCCTCACTATTTTTTTGTATCTTTTGGGGATCTTCTTTACACTGATTACACAATGGTGGTTAATGTTGGGATGGTAACGTTATTAATTGTTAGACCCAGTATCTGTAAAAAAAAAAATTAGGTCCATCAATGTCAATATTTGAAAGTTTAAAAAAATCATCCAATAATGATATAGGTTGATAATAGTGTATGTGTGTGTAATATATATATATATACTTTTTAAAAAAAATTTTTTTAACAAAAACAAGTGACCAAGGTGTGGGACATTGTATAGTTGAAAAATAAACTTGTCAGTGGTTTTGAGTTGATAAAGGTAATATTGTCCAGTATATCTGCTGCCAGGGCTGATTTATTAGTGAGTCTGTAATCTGTGGGCACACAGGACCACAAATGCTTCATAACCTCTAATTTGGCTTTACAGATTTTTTTAGTTTTGATTTGAGCTGTCAAATATGCTAAGATAGAAACAAATCTGCACTTAACCTAAAACAAAGTGTGATTATATCGATATTCAGGGTTGATCATCTCTTGACATCGCTTCCAACTACCATTGTCAATCGTGATTGATACATTGAGTTCACATACAGTTGGTGGTACAACTCAGAACAGGTGAAGTGTCATTTTTCTTGATAAAAAAGACCGGTCTGTGGAGCTTTCAGACAAATGATACTTCACCTGTTCTGAGTTAATATTCGTATTTATCGTTTTGCTGAGAAGTGAAATGACTCACTAAACCATGACGTTACAGGTAAGTCAAAGAGCACAACATAGATATTATAACACTGCATAATCATTCTAGTGGTAGGCTTATTCCCAGTTAGGCACTTATCAGAAAAGGCTTGCATTCCTGAGAATTAAAATGCTCTAAATCATTTGAGGGGCCTGTACGTGCTCGTAATGGGCCGCTGCCTTGTGAAAGGGCTTACTGCTGTGGTGTGATGTTTTCACTGTAAACATGGGAGAAGCCTTACGTGATGTACCATGCTGTTATTTTGTCCACAGTGTTAATGCTCAGACAGGGAGTTGGCTGGTTACAGATCAGCATCGACAGACACTGACAGATGAACCGTCTTGTTTTTCTGAATAGGTTCACATTGCAGATGGTTAGTTTTGATAATACATTTACCTCATTTTTTAAGCTTTGTTTATGTTTAATATGAACATCCGATATTTTAACATTATAGACATGAAATATGAAAATATGGGAAATATGGGAAAGCATAATAGGCCCCCTTTAAAGTATAAACCCATTTGATGCTGTTCATAATAACAAAGCCTGTCCTGACATGTATCAGTATTCAAGTGAATTTGATTTATATAGCCCAATATATCAAAGCACAACTTTGTCTCCGAGGGCTTTACATTAATATTACTTATTTATTGTGCATTCGATTTTTATTGGTGAACTCCCACATCAGCCCATTTTGGCAGTCAGTGTGTTCATCTGACTGTTAACCTAAAGTCCTTATTATGTCTTCTTGCCTGACAGATCTGCAAACACAATAGGCATTGCATGTTCCTTGACAAGCTTGTTTGTTGCTCTGTGTTAGGTCAGCGTATTAGTTGCTGCTATGCCAGTCACCTTTTAACAATCATACGCCCATTAAGTCATGCATTATGGCGTTGACGCTACACCAGCACGGCCTTCGGCCGCCTTGTTTTGTTGGCACTGGTCGTTTGTTGATGTTTCATGTCATCCTCCAGTTGTCACAGACACCAACACTCTCTGTGCTGCTGTCGAAAACTGACTGCAGCATTGTGACTCAGTTTCAGTTGGCACTGGTGGAGAACCGGAAGACACATTGGTCAGTTGTACTGTATCTGTTGTGGTATAAGATGCTCTGTCCTTACATTTCCTCAGTGGTGACCATTGTGAGCTTTAATGATGTTGAAGAAAGTGAATACATTATTATTAAATGAATGACATCCCATCAGGATTTGTCGGTTAATGGCAATCGAAAACAGATGCAGCTAGCTTTAAGAGCCTTAGCAGGTATTCGAACTGAAAATTGGCAAAGTCTTCCATTAAGTTCTTGCTCTACACAGCAAAGCACCAGCACCAAAGTTGCCAGTCCATAAACAGTGGCAGTGTATTGTACCTGCTCTCCTGTCACAAACAGTGCTGAAGCTCTCTCGGGGAACTGGGTTAATGAACTGAGTGTTATATTTCACAGGACTGGCAGTGCGGCGGCGGGGCTCCCTGGTTGGCTCATATTAAGCACTACAGATTGAAAGAGTAAATCACCATCACCATTTTTTCAATGGTGGATGTCATTAAGGAGGGGCTGCCTGTAACACAGCTGAGCCCCTAAGACCACCATATGTCAGCATGGTTTCTGGATGTTGTGGTGGCATTAATGTACAGAGGCAGGTGTTGAACCACAGCCGTGATGACTGTTTTCCCCATGAGAATAATGAAAATGTACATCCTTATTTAAGATGTCAGTTGTTATATCGGCTTTCTTTTTAGCATCCTGGGCCATATTAGGGATATAAAAATGTTGTTACTGTAAATCATCCACTGTGGAAAGCTGTTTAACTATTTCACATGCATTAGATGTTTGTTAATGCCCATTATTACTGAGGTGAAGCATTTAGTAGACATTAAGTAAAAGAATAGTTATAATATTGACTCATGCTGCATGTGTCACATCTTATTTTACTTTCTGTACTCGCTCCAGGGCTTGGACGATATGACAATGTACTGTATACTGTGAGACGGTATACATTTGTCTACTGTCATTGATTTTGCCATACTATTTATACGTTGGTATCTATACCTTTGAATATCGTTTTGGGTGTGAACAAGTGCTTAATGGTTTACATTTTAGATAATTTTTCCCTAATTGTGATGATATAGCCTACCTTATTTGCCAGGTATTGAACTCCAATCCAATCCAATCCAACTTTATTTATAAAGCACCTTAAAAACAACACTGTTGACCAAAGTGCTGAACACAGTCTATAAATAAACAATAACATACAACAGAGGCACAACACAAAATAATAAAACAATAAAAGAAATGCAATAATACAAAACTCAAAGTCAACCCTCAAACTGAGTTAAAAGCCAAAGAAAATAAAAGAGTTTTAAGACGAGATTTAAAAACAGGAAGTGGACTGCAATATAATTACATGTACCGTGGCAGAGGATTTTATCACCACACCACATTAGGGCCCCATCTAACAATAGTTTTTAATTTAGATTAATCTGCTGATTCTTCTTTCAATCAATTATTTGGTTTACGTTTACAGAATGTCCAAAAAGAATGACATTTTCCAAATCCTTACAATTCAGAATCTGAAACCACTGAATGTTTGGGGTTGTAAAAAATGACCTAAATGATTGATTGTCAAAAAAAGTTGCTGATTATCTTTCCGTGGATTGACCACTTGTTTCACTTTACACAATACACAGTAATGGAGTTCAAGAGGAGAGTAGTCTGTCTAGCAATTATTTTATTTTTTGTTATAGATTAAATGTTGCTTTAGATATCAGAATAAGTCAGTTTCAGCAGCCAATGCATCAGAGCTAGAGCAGCCATTTTCAGTTGGACTCGTTCAGTGATGTTTATTGATGAATTGATCTAAAAAAAAGTCCTTGAATTGTTTGGGAGAAAGGTTCCTCCAGATCAGTATCGTTTCCTGCTGGTGTCAGAGCGTCATGTTCTCCGATCCAGCTCTCTCTGTATGATGTGTAGTGGATCCTGTGGGATAAACTGTGGACCTGCAGCACTCTGCTGGCCCGCTGCAACAATAGGCCTGTATGACTGTTTGAATGTGCCATTCTTTTGTGCAGTGTGCTTCACTTGGGCCAGACAATAGATTCATTTAGCATCCCTTCTCTATCGCGGCCTGCTCTGTCACCATGGCACCCCTGCCACAGCCACACCCTGCCCCCAGTCTGGCCGGCTTTGCACTTGTCCTCGCTGTTGGGACAGCTGGGCTTAGACAGCCGTTGTTGGCCACACCCAAGACCCAACCTCACATTTTAAGGATTGTTGCTTTGTGGCCGAGCTGGACCACCTCTCAGCTTCACAATTTTCATTCTAAAAAGTTGAGTATATATTACAAACCAAAGGCTCCTCTAACCCCTAACCTTGAGCTTGATGGAGACCAGAAGAGAATCTGGGGTTTCCTGCAGTGTTTTAAAGCAGGAAAAAAATCTCTAACATAAAAATGAATACAGTTTTTGTAATATAAAAAATAAACCTTTAGGGAGAAAGAACATATTTGCTTTTTCTCAAAGGGAAAGCATCATATGTTTCAGTGTAGCTATTGTTGTCATCCACGAACTAATTTGATTATGAGAAGAGAATGAGATACGTTAGAATGTGGGTGACCCCCCTTGGCTGAACAGTTTTTCTGAGAGAAACCATCAGTCAAAGCTCTTCATGTGAAAATGTTTCTATTAGAACTCTACATCTTGGAAGAATGTGAAAAACTGACATCATTTTGGATTAAAGCACAACCCTAACCGCTAACCCTATGTTACAGCTTTTAAAATAAGTTAGTGCTAAATGCTTGACATTGAGTGCATCTTTTACAGTCTGCCATATGATACAATTTTTGAAGCAAACATAACATAGTCATTCTTTTATGTCATAACACAACAAAACATTTAAGCTGGCCGATGAGTTTAGATACCCACCCAATGAATGCACACTTGTCCCCTCCCAAGACCACTGACTCTTGACCTTCCTGATTGTTCGGAGGTGAAAGGGTAGTGCACCCTGTTTCCAGCTCAGCCACTCAGGGGTGGCAGATTTTTAATTAATGGGCTTAAGGTTGACAGCTTTCAGACCCGTTGGTTAGTAATTGATCCTTTACTGCAAGTCATTCACTCTTTCCCCAATTGTTATTAGCAATAAAACTGCATCACAGCTACTAGATGATGTGAACTGGGTCTATAATGGAAACCGATGGGAAAAACACTCACAATCACTGCAGATGCTTTGCCCATTCTAATAAATACGATTATAACATCTGAAGAGCCTATTGTCACTGTTAAGAGTCCAGCCCACTCACTGTTGTTGCAGCACAGACTGATCTTCACAGCGCAGGCTCCCTCCAGAGAAACAAGCCTTGATCTGCAGTCTTATGGTTCTATAACTAGAACTGGGTGACCTACGAAATTATATTTTGGGCCAATCTGAACTTGTTGCAGTTTTACCCTCGACAGCACAGTACAAGCTGTGCTACTTCTGATGCCTGCAGAGATACTGGTTTTTGTAGACTATTTAAAAAGGTAAAGAGTTTTAATGTGTAAAATACAACACCTAGTCTTACAACAAATTGTAATTATAGTATGATATCTGTAATGGATAGGTAACCTAATCCCAGAATGATTTGAATATTACTTTTAAATGTGAGGTTGCATTACATTTAACGTATATTAGATTCTATATGTTTACCCTTAGTCTTCAGAAGTCACGTCTCATCCACACATCCAGGTGTTATTTATTAGCTGTGATATAAGCAAGAAACCACCAGCGCTTTCTTTATTATTACTTATCCTGTAGACAGTACAACAGTAAATCTATTCTATGAAAAATGGTTTACTTTAGGAGATACATAAGACCACATTACAGAATAGGCCTAAGTGAGATCTCCTCTAAATATATGTTAACATAAGACAGTGTTTATGCGCATACTGAGCTGTAATTTTCACCCAAAGATAAAAAGATGAAGTCCTCTAACTGCTCCCAGCTCAACACAGTTATGATGAGCTCTAATAATTCAGTTTTGGGAAATAGTCTTCCCTTGTTGTTGTTATTTGGAGTGATAATTGTCTCAGGCTGTTACAGTATGACACATGACAGAGGCTATATTTATACATGCTTGCTTGGATTTGTTGCTGACTGAAGTCTTTTAATCGCTTAATGTTTTTCAGCTTGTGTAGTTTTTTAATTAATAGCCCTGCTTTGCTTTTCCTGCTCAAGAGTGGCGTTCAGTTTTAGTTAACAAAGTTAGATAGTGACTGTTCTCTTGCCAGACAGAGAATTGAAGCAAACCTCAGATTATCATGACAATGAGCTTTAAAACTAATCACTTGTGTGCCTTAGCCGCAAGATGTGGAAAGAGTGTAGCCCTGCTGTGGTTCAAACAAAGGGAGCATGTGGGTCCTGTACGTGTGTGGGGGAGTCCCATAACCGAGATGTTGGTTTGGGAGGATGGGAGGGGGTTTTATGGGCCAAGTGGGATTCATGTTTCAATCCTTGCTGGCCTCCATCCCCTTTGTCTAGGTCACATTATTCATGTTAATTCCCAAAGCAGAGATGCTGGAAATAAGATTTTTTTTTTTATGAGTTTGCAGTTTGGGTGGGCCTATGAGCTCTCTATCTTGTTTTTGTTGTTGTTGCAGGAGAGGTTCCAGCTGGTTGGATGCCAGAATTTTGTCTAACAGCAAATTCTGTGCAGTCATCAATTCAGGCTGCTGCTTGTAGTTATGGTAATAACAGCTCAACCACTGAAAGCGTGTTCAACATATCAAAGAAAACCTTATCACGCTCACGCACCAATACTGCTTTGTTACGTAACAGCATTTCAACCGTTAAATACTAGAGGTCAGAAGATTTCCTGTATGTTGTCTCTCATCAGGGCATGTTTATCAACAGGATTCATCACAGAAGATGACTGTGACAATAAAGCTTGCTCAATGCCAGACAAAGCTCAACTCCAACGTGATGACCTTACTAATCCCACTTTTTGAATTTCAAGCTTTAAGGGTACATATTAATGCTTTAAAAATACTCAGTGGACAATTTAAGAAATTACATGTGTATTGGCAGAATATGCAGTGCATCCTCTTAAAATCCTTTCTTCGATGCCAACATGTTTCTCCCTCACACACAAACCAAACCAAAACATGTCTAACAGGCCTTGAAACAGCAGACAGATATCAGATTCAGCAGCAGACTGTGCCAGAGCACGGCATGCTTTATCCTGCTCTTAACATGCCGCCCCTACCTTCCAGAAAGCACGCTCAAGTTCTGACAAGTTGTAGCAGCAAAAGAGCAAAGCCAGAAAAAAATATGTTTAGGCTATTATCTTTTATCTTTCTTTCATTAATGAATTGATGCAACTTTATCAATTCAAAAGTTCATAAGTTGGCAAAAGTTTAATCCTTTTGGACCTGATCATCAATGGATTTACCTTGCTTTGCCTTGATTTATTGTATTTTATTTCAGGTTTATTTATCAGGAATAATGCACACTAATAATACATAAAAGTCAAATGTGTCAGAATTAGCCTGGAGGCTATTTTACGTCCGCTGTCCCTGGACAGGTGGTAAGAGGTCGCCCTAAAATGAGATAAAACGATTAAGCTATCAATAATACATACAGATTTGGCCCTATACAATAAAAGTTGATTATACTAACTAATGCTAAAAGACAACAACATTAAAAACAAGAACAGTTGGGTAAGATCAACACAAATACACACACAGCTGAACTGTCACACACAGGGCAGATAGCATGGACATACATTGCTGGGACATTAACAAGCAACATATTTGCCTCTCTATAGTCAATAGTGAAGCAGACACACAGGCAGAGCACAAAAAACACAGACAGAGCAGGAGAGACACGATGGCAGGAAGTTTTAGTGCATAAACTAATGTTGACAGTGCTGACTACTTGTTAGCCACTTCTTTAAGTTAAGTTTAAAAGAGGCATACGTTTTAAAATTTCCAATGTGACTTGGGATAGAGTTCCACCCACGAGTAGCCCTAACTGAGATAATCCTCTGCATAATATATGGAAATAAATGCACTATTACATGCATTATTAGTTTGTCTCTCTTTCTCTTTGTTGTTTGTATGTCTCCTACACTGAGCTGCTGTTGGTGTCTTCACCATGGTAATGTAATTTCCTGTTAACTTAGTTGGCGTCTCTGGAACCGGTAATGTTAGTCATGCACATTGTTATTGAATTTGTAGAAATTGTGATTGTTTAAAATAGCACCCTTGTTTCTTTTGTCCTTTTTGTTGTGAAACACATTGTGACTTCTTACAAATAACATTCATGAAAGTAATGCATGCATCCCAGCCTGGTTATAAACTGAAACTGCTATCGTCATTCTTTCCTGATGCAGTATATCCACAGGTAGAAAAGGTTTTCCACAGTAGCCACCTTCTTTCCTCCTGTTTTCCTGGGCAGAGTTTTAGGCTGCTGCTACGACGAGCAGGTTCCCACAGTATAACGTATCTGTGTGATAACATTACTGTAGAAAAGCCGTCAAAACAGCCATGCAGTCAGACGAAACCAGCTGCGTCAACAGCTAAATGTTCCTCAGGAGTGATTGTATTACAGCTTTTAGTAGCGACCATTGTTCACGTCCATATTTCTTTCTTTTCTCACAGTAATGTAACTTGTTATACTTTTTTTTTTTACCAGTTTTATGATTTTGAGGTGACAACTGGTCCACCTTTCAGTGCTCCCTTAAAGTGTCATTTGGGGGGTTGTTTTACAATTGTATCTATCAGTCTGTTTTTAGGGGAATTACAGAGATATCAGCAGTGTACTGCTATCCTGAACACAGTGTTGTTTGTGTCCCAGCAGTTTGCCTTGCACAGTTGCTAGCTAAAAAGGCCACAGGGCAGAGGCTGTCAGGTCAATCCTGTTAAACAGCAGGTGTCCTTGTTAACGTCCCCAAACATCCTTTTTCTGCTGTTTAGTTTAGTTTTTCATTGCACCGCCCAGCTCTTGGTTTTATGGTTCCCAGCTGATTTTCCTAGCTTTAATATTTTTGGCTCGTCTGGTCTCAGGTTATTTTTCTCTGCTGAGATTAAGACACACTCTGAGATAAGCAGCTTGTAGCTCAGCCATGCAAGATGGCCGCGTACTGTATGCTATCATACTTTTCCTCTACATCAGACAGTCAGTCAGTCATGCGTCCGGCTGGACAAAAGCCAGTCTCACTTCCGTGTTGGCGGTCACAGATAAGGGCCGAGACCTCAGACCTTTTCATGTGGATTTAGTCTGGTGAGCTAATTCTCAGAGCATCCACGTGTGGCATTAGCTAATAGCCATGTTTTGAAGCTGTCTTCACCCTTGGAGCAGATTGGATACTGATTGGATTATGTTGGATTAACATTACTCTATTTGATTTGTTTGTTTGTTTTTATGTTACCTCCACTGTAATACTGAGTGCATTATGCTCCCTCCTCTTCCTTATCTCTCTGCTGAAAGCATTAACCACTGATTTCTCTGTGCAGTGAGCTTGGCCTACATCTGGAGGGATCAACAAGTTAAGCCACAGCCTTTTAACCCTCAAATTCTGTCACTCCGTTACGAGCACGTTCACTTCAGCTGCAGCAATTCCCTTCATAATGCTTTTGCAGCAGTGCCTTCCACTTCTTCTGAGTAGGTCTTGTATCTTTGCATCCCTAAACTCTCCAGGTTTTACTTTGTATAACAAAGATACTTTAAAAGTTGAGCATCATACATTTGTTTCAGTACATATCTACTTTAAATGTGAGATTAGTGGCTGTTTGAGGGGTGACCAACAGTCCTTGTTCATATCCTCGTTCTTATTAGACAACGGAACAAAGAAACTACGAACGTTAATAAGTTTGATAAAGCTTAGATTTCAAAGGATAATCAGGCTATGAAAAAATATCTTACTAGCTTTTTCTAGTGCTTACATTCCATTTTCAACTTCATCCACTGAGGAAGAACATGAGATGGGTTGAACGCTTCGGAAAAGCTAGTTGGTGGACCTTGAGTTAAGAATTGTTTGTTGGAGACAAGATAATCAGACTTATTATGGTTTATAAATAGATATGGACTGAAATGTGAAAGGAGGCCATACAAATGTTAAACTTTGAAAAAAACCCATATGCTTCATTATGTTTTTATTGCTATATGTTTTTATTGGACTACAGGAAACAGAGTCTCACTCTTTCTGATTATGTGAGATAAGAGAAAACATCATGTGGGTACTCCAGCCATGACGTATGAATTGAGAAAGCCCATTACTACCCTTAGGTTAATGTTATTTTCTCCACCACAAGCTGGAGTTTGCCACATCTATCCTCTTTGAAAAACACTTTCTTCTTTTGCAGTTTTCTTTCAGAAATGCGGCTCCTTTTATCTCAGCGTCTAAACTGTAACGTGTTGTATCTGTGTTTGGAGTTGCTTGGCTGCGTTCTAGAGATTAGTGGATGCAGAAAGTTGTGCAGCTCCTTCTGGAATGGACCTTTCTATTCCAGGGGGTAATGACAAGCTTTCCAGAGGGTGGGTAGACACTAGTAGGACCTTATTCAATCCTGCCATTTAATTTGTAAATGTTAGGGTCTTCTGCAAGGGAAGGGCTGCATGGGTGGAATTTATGGATATGGCCCCACCCTGAATGAAACATATGTACGGTGTAGCCCTGTTCCCCTCCACCACATGATACAAGCCATAATATAACGTTCCCACTTCACACATTCCTTGGCAGCATTCTGAGAAGTCAGTCATGATTCTGCTGAGAATATACTTATCATTAGCATGTAGCAGAAATGTATGTCTTCACCCCATGTTTCACACTGTAAGCAGAATGGGTAACATTTCAACAAAGTCCTTTTATGTCCTATATTACCAGAGAAACTCGTCAACAGGCTCGTAATCACAGCTGAACTTTTCAGGGTCATCTACAATCTGCAGCCAATCAGATTTCCATGCTTCTTTCTTTTTAACCCTTTCATTACAAATTGATTTCCAAGCTTCAGCAGCTTTCAACTTTCAACTTTTTCTTGTCTGTCAAACATGGTGTCCCAAAAGCAATATTTGGAGAGTAGGTGCATCAATCATTGGATTTGATGGCAAGTGATTTTGATTCTGTTTATGTTTATGCCTTATTGCATTGTGCCATATATGTTATGTTTTGTTTATCTTGATTGCCTACTAGGTCAAAAAATAGACTATTGGCTGTTGAAAATTTAGAAAAAAAGGGTAAAGTTGAGTTTTGTCTGCCCTTACATGCTTAATAATTAACAGAAAGTGCAGTAAAAAGAGGAGGTTCACACAAACACCATTTTTTTAGGCTTGAGTTTCTGTTGTTCTGAGTTGTAATAGAGTCTGTTTTGTAGCTTCTTCTTACCTTCAAATATGAAGATGCCAAAGGCTCACGTAGTGCCTTACACATGCATCTTAAATTGGCGGAAACAAGGAGGTTAAACATCACAGTGAGTGGACACATATGAGACACAGTAAACTCTCTCTTCTTAACTTGGAGGAGAGACTTTGGTCATTGTCAGTTCCTGGAGACTTGGCACAGATACAACTCGGAGTGATGCAAACAAAGAGGCACAAAACATCTTACTTTAAATCCTCCAACACAACACAGATAGGCACGACAATGCCATTGTCTATGAAACTGTCATCATCCACAGTGTCCCATTTCCTGTTGTATGTACCTGGTGCCCTTGAGGGCACCAAAACATCAGTCCTGGCTTGTATTGACACGGATGGTCCATCCCACCAGAACAGAAGCCCTCCATGAGAACAGGACCTGTCTGTTATTCCAGCTGCATGCCATTCTTTATAGAGGCAGCTACCCAGGACTGTACAGCTTCCACTGTTATCCACTCATGACTGCACCGGCGCGGCTCGCCACTGATGTCTGCAACACCAGTCCTGTAGAGATAAACCGTTTCTCAAAAGCCCAGTTTTTTTGGGTCAAACTACAGTGCAGTCTCAGATATGGCAATTAAAATCAAAGCAGAATGTTGCAATGCTTTAAAAGATTGCATTATATCAGCTAGCATGACATATGACTTGGAAGTGGTCCAGAAATCTTAAAGCTGCAGGCAACTTTACACGTTGGCAGCGAGAGGCAGCTGTTTGAAAACTTTGACGTTTTAGTAACCCCAAAATCATGTAAAGTGACCATAATTGTCCATAATCCTTAATGGAAAGTGGTTGGTTTGTGCTGTTTTATGTTTAACAGATGAAGACGAAGCAGCATTTCTAATGCTGAGGAGTGCTCACTCACAGCTGTTAAGAAAAGAGTCTGAATTTTGCTTTACGGTTTGATGTGTGATTTCCTTTTGGCAGAGAGTCGTCCAAGTCCAGAATGTTCTTGGCTAGTAGTGTAAATCCATAGTCTCAGTGACAGTCTCAGTTACACAGCATTTGATTTTCTACTGTGTTTCTGCCACATTTTGTGATTATGCTGATTGGACAAAGCTGTGTTATATAACAAAATATTCAACAAAAGCACTATGACGTCTTGTTACCGTGATACCCATCACTAACGCTTGACTCACTTCTAAAGAACAGGAAGTTAGTGCCGGATAGGTAACACTTATTCTGTCAACACCTGCACAGAAACCTGTGGGGCCTGAATCAGGTAGATGACTTCTGTTCTCTTATGAGAACATGTCTGATGTTCTCACCTCCTGTAACAAGGACAAAGTAGTAGGTGGTTTGGATGTTATAGCCTCAAGAATGATCTTAGAGTTGAATGAACACCCCTCTCATGTAGTTACAATACTCTAACAGTATGGGTAGGGATGTTCCGATCCTGATCCGAGTCCTTTAAAGTGCTCATATTATGATTTTTGGCTTTTCCCCTTTCCTTTATTGTGTTATATATCTTTTTGTGCACATTATAGGTTTACAAAGTGAAAAAGCCCAAAGTCCACCCCAAAGGGACTTACCATCTCCAACAGAAAACACTGTTCACAAACTGCTCCAAACAGCTCTATTGTAGTCCAGCCTTTACTTCCGCGACGAACGTGCGTCACTTTGTAACCCATGTTATAATGCTCGCCTAGCTGCTAGCGTGGCAAGCCCTCATACTCTGCAACTGACAAGCTAGCAGTGCTTACTGCACATGTGCGACTCCTAACAAAGATGGAACAGAAGTGGGATGCCTCACTCTGTAGCTAAAACAGAGAGCTAAACACACAGGGTGAAAAGAGGAGCTGCAGCAATGTGCAGTACAACAAAAATATGGTGTTTTCTGAAAATTAAACCACATAAACCTATTCTGGTACAACCTCTAAATACAATTATGAACCTGAAAATGAGCATAATATGAGCACTTTAATACTGGGTATTTGCTGGTACCAACAACATTTACCTAAAAATAATGAGAAATAACAACTGTAGCCTTCTAACTTTTACCTAATTTTTCACAAGCGACTGGATCCAAATACTAATTCAAAACTATTAAGTTGATAAGCTTAAATTATTGATATGATACGATTGAAAGTTTAACTGGAAGAATGCGACTCCTGAAACTGATGTGATATGATTAGCTTGAGAGACGTTGTATCCCACTATTAGAGCTGTGGGGACAATAAAAACACTTAGTCCACCTGCAGTTGTACAGTGGTGTTACAGAGTGATGCTTCTTTATACCTCATAAACAATCTTTGGTTGAGTATAGAAGCCGGCTTGCAGAGAGCACACAAACCCGTCAACAACAAGTTTAATTTTGTCCTGCCATCAACTCACTCACAAAAGGAACGTTAAAGTAGACGGTTCATATGACCCACTGCCGCTGACATTTGTTGTTTTTGAGTTTTCACAAAAAACTTTAAGAGAAAAGAAAGAATAGAAAGTCTGTTGATGTCAAAATTAACCACAGCATTTTAGCAGTTGCTGTATTAATGGGGGTTTTCTGTCGGGACAATCATTTTTGGTGACTTCACTTAATTTACTTTGAAAACTCGCATGTAATAAAGGACCAGACTGAAATAGGTCTTATTATATTGGTGGTTCTTGTAAAAAAAAAAAAAAAAATCTTGCCGCAAAAGGCCAATTTACCCTCATTCTGTACATTTTTGATGAGCATCCTCCACAGAAACTTCCTTAAACATTTTCATTTCCAAAATAATATCACTATGTTGCAATGTAGGGATGTTTATGGATGCCGGATGTTGTGAGTCAGTAATTAGCTGAGGTGCAGGAGTGGTGCTTGTGCTGTAAATCATGTGGGAGTGTCTGGAATTGTTTAGATTAAAATCCTCTGGATATTTTGTCAGTTGTGTCATCATTGCCAGACTGTTTAGATGGAATACGGTATGTGCAGTGCTTTAAGTTGCTTGGGCTAGATGTGTTTTTATTATACACAGGTGTTTCTGGGAAGTAGCTAAACTCCTGTTTTCTTTCTTAATTTATGTTTTTGACATTTCTTCAGTAGCCTTGTCACACTTTCACTGGCTTGTATCTCTCTCCCTCCCACACCCACATTTACGCCACACACGCTTTGCACCTTAGCTTTATTTCCCTCCTGCAGCTCTCCAAACAAGCCCTTTCCAAACAAATCCTAAACAAGTTGTCCAAAGCCGGTGTAGGGGGGAGGGGGGGAGCTGGGCGGTGGCCACGGCTCGGCTGCATCCTATTAGGACTGGGAGTGTTGAAAAGGGGTGTGGCCTGGAGCCAGTAACATCTGTGCCTGTCCCCTCTGCCCCCACAGCCTTCTGCAGAGAAAGGCAGAGTGAAGAAGGTTAGGGAGGGAGTGGATACGCCGAGGAGAAGTTCTTGCCGGCCAGCTGGCTGTTTGCAAGATCTCCCAACAGCAGCTCATGCTATACGGCGAGTTTATCCCTTGTTTGCCCCCCATCAGAGAAAAACTGCCTCCCTCTAACTGGGATTTTCCTCTGTGCTGATTTTGACAGCCTCTGGGATTCATTGCTTATTAACGACGGCTTTGAAAACCTGCGTGGATTACATACCTTGCGCAGGCAATGCTCTGCTGCATGTTGTGTTTTTCTGTCGACAGTGCAGAAAGCTGGATGCTGCAGTGAGTTGAGGATATAAAGGGAATGCAACAGAGGCAAGCTCACTCCTGGACAGGGTAAGACCAGCTCAATGAATCTGCCCATTCCACCCTGTAATCAAATGAGTGCAGGGAAAATGGGTGCAGGAGCCGAAGCCGGCTGCTAATTGGAATGTGTGTGTGGACTGCATGTGACCAGTAGATTGTCTGAGGCTATCAGTGTCTCTGCATGTTTATCTGTGTGTGTGTGTGTGTGTGTGTGTGTGTGTGTGTGGACTGCATGTGACCGATAGTCTGAGGCTATCAGTGTCTGTGGATGAGGGGAGTTAGGGCTGCTGGTTTGCTTTATCGCTCCCCATGATACAGGCTGGATTCCTCTCCCCAAGACGTAGGTGATTGTGTCATGTCTTATTAAGAGGTGTTGGTGCGGAAAAATGGTGTTGTCCTAGTAACCGGGGGGGAGGGGAGGATGACGGGGTGCTCGGACCAGGCCCCGGGGCTGATTTCGTGGTGAGAGAGTTGTCCTGTATATGTGGGGAATGCCCCCTAATGACAAGGCTGGTCTGGAGATAGGGTGAGGTGGTGGTAGAAATATGTGTTCATGCACAGAGGCTACAGGCTGCTACCTCCCACCAGCTTCCCTCTGTGGTTTGGCGAATGGAGCCTGTTATCAGTGTTGAGTTTGTGAGACAGAGAGAGAGAGAGCGAGAGGATGGCATACTTTTTTCCATGGGGGGCGGAGTGCAGATAATCAGGTCAATGAAAAGGAAAGTCACCTTGAGCAGAGAGTGGTCTTCTCATTCACCACGCTCATTTCCTGTTGCTGCTCATCCTTCTCAGGTTCCACTTCCTCAGCTTCTCTCGAGAGGCTATGAATACTCTACATCGTATGTAAATACTATACAGACTGATGTATTACAAAGGATTGACAGCTCGTCTTTGTAGCTCTGCAGGATTTCAGTGCCTCTGAGTGACTGCAAGCTAGATTTTGCCCTGTAATCCTTAATGGTTTTGTTATTTGTTTTTGTCCGCTGAATTAGAGAGACAATCCTATTTCTCCCCTATAAACATCCTGAGCAGATTAAAAAGGAGGGTAATGTGCGATGGAAAGGGCTTACATTAAATCACCCACCCACCCAGCTTGCAACGGTCACCCACCGCTCCAGTTACCATAGCAACTGAGGAAGAGGTATGGCTTTTTACAGGCTGCAGCTCAGGGTATCCTAGAAGAGGTTATAACGTTCTCCACGCCCCATTATTGATGATCTGAGAGGTTATCGGTTTTACTGCTCAGAAATAGATTTGTGACTTATATTGGACTGTGCCCAGCTGTGGTGCACATGATAATGTTTACTGTTCCTTCTGCCACATGGATGGAGATCATGGTGACCGCTGTTGGTGCTTTATGATGTTTTCAGTCGCTTAAAGTCCACATACGCATCCATGTCGCATATTTATCCACTAGTCCATTACTTTGAATTCTTTCAACTTCTCTGCTTGCTTGCTAACTAGTTTTCACACACTCTCTATTGCAGCATATGGTGTTCATGTGTTACTGCTGACTCAAAATGTGGATACATTGTTTTAAATGAAATTATAATTTAATTTTTCCACTTGAGCTGTTTTTCCATGCAACACCTGGCAAGTGCAGAAGTACTTCCTGGGTTATAAGTAACACTGGTTGAGAATTGCTGCTCTCGTTGAATTTGCATTTAACTGCAAATACAAAAAAAAAATATGATTACTAAAGTATGCTGTGTATGGTTATAATGTGATGGATGTAAAGGTCCAGACTCCAGACACACCAAACCAACATCAAAGAACTAGCGGCAATGAAGGAAGACTGTTAGGCCTGACGTCGCCCGTGTCTTTGGCCAAAAAAAATGGACGGACGGATGCTCACCCAGGAGTCCCTACAGGGAGCGGTGCAACAGTTACTGTATTAGGGGTCCACTCTCAATACACTACACAGTGTGTACATAACACACTACTAATAAATATGTCCTGCAGATCTCAAGAGCTCACATTTAACACTACACTTCCTTGGGTCCTCAGCAAAACACCCGCCAAGTGTGAAGTCGATAGGATGAACGGTTGCCGAGAAATACATACATGACATTTATGTCAGTATGACAGTTAGAAGACATTGCAGTACACTTGTTGTTGGAGCTGCACATGCGGAACATTCCAAACATAGTGGATAGAAATCCGAATGGCAATGCAAATGATTATAGCTGAGAAAAACAACCTTGTAATTTATAACCCAAACTTGAACCTGCATTACAAACACAGATCATAAAAGTTAAGCTGCTGTTGTGAAATAGGCAAGTTATTTTTTTTTCAAATGTCAACAACTATGCTTTTTGTTAAACTTTGCCTTTTTTCAAATTTTTACAATAATGAAACGGCATGATACGGGCTACTCATGTGCTATTTTTAAACCACACTGTTCTTTTTCAGTGTTTTGGATCATGGCTAACAAACTAAACCCAGATGACTAAGCTAAAACCCTGGCAATGATATTGTCGCAAGTTTGAGTAGTTTCCTTCTTTGCCCCGAGTCTAACCTCCACTTGAAGGGTTGACCCGAGGAAGAATGCTAACATGTTAAGAGTGGGGGGTTGGAGAGTCTTGTCTGCAGAACGAGTTTGACAACCTTGCCTGCGGAAAGAGCAGCAGCCTTTAACCTGCTTTTTAGTCTCTGTCCTCCCTACATTTCAGCTGCACACTCCCCAATCCTAAATGTACATTTTTTGTTTTGTGCTATTAATCATGCATGTAAGGGGAGGTAGCACTGAATTACATTTTAAGGCGTGGGACAGAAAATTGAAAAAAAAAGAGTTATTTTTCCATCTAATCTGTCACCATAGGCAATGAAGATGAATAATCCTCACAAATTAATTTGGGAGACTATACAGATTAGTTTAAAGCATCCAGTATCTCTACAGATCAGACATATGGTTTCTAATTCTGTGCAAAACGTGCTACTGTAACACACTGCTCATGAAAGTGTTAAAGTTAAAACAAACACACACTGGGTCTGCCAGTAAATTGACTTGTAAAAAGCTAAAGGGTACCACACATTAGATTCACCAGTGATTGAATCCCTCCCTGGCAACAAAACCACTTAGCTGACAAACATTTGCTCATCAGCACTGGGTTTGCACAACCCTTGCTTTGGTCATGAATTAATGTTGAGGAATGACCACAGTAAGTTAGTCAGCTTGCACTGATCACAGCCTTTCTCTTCCATTTCTGTTTGGTGATCATTTTTGACCAGATTAACCTTCACTGTTGAGAACAGGCGTGGCTAGAGATACAAAGACTGTTCTTGAACTAATCTGAGTCATCATCACAGACTGCCTGAAACTTGTGAAAACCACAAGTGCTTAATGAGGAAGGATGTGGAAAACAATTAGATTACCTCTATGCCGCATGTCTAATAGAGTTCCCTGCTTTCATTTCTAACAGGTACTGCAGTGTTAGTTTGTTGGTAACAATACACAATAGTACTAGCTTTATGGTGTACCAATAAATGTATTGTTGAATATAACCGTTGAGATACTGGCCTACAACAGTACACAGAGAGAGTTTAGATGTTTGTTTTGTGGCACCAACACGTATGAAACCCAAAGGCATTCAATGTAAAATTATACAAAACAGACAAAATCAGCAAATCTTTGAGAAGCTGGAACCAGAAAGTTTGACTTTTTTCTTAATAAATTACTTAAATGACTAATCAGCTTTTAGTTGGTTCTTTACTAGAAAATACTATAAAGTAACTTCAGATTTGATTAAGTTTAGGTAGTTCTCATTTCAGGTTTTTAGCTTATTGTTTATTTGTTTAATTCCACAGACAATAATAATATTGTTTTAGCAAACATGCAGTAGAAACACTGCAGCAGTGCCCTGTTCCAAATCAAGACATATCGATTTGCCCATTGACGTACTGTATGTATACTGTATATCATAAAAACTGGAAAAACTATCACACCAAAAAACTCGCATTACATTCCAGCATATAAATGTTTTGCACAACAGTCACAGCTCACAGCAACTTTGTCACAATCTACTGTCGGTACTTCAAAGTCCAACAAGATGTGAACCTTTTGAACCCGCAGCCATAGACAAGAGACGTTTAGTGTAAAAAAATGTATCAGCTGTCTCTGTGCTGTTCTCCCTTCCCTGTGCTCTCTTTGTTTGTTAATCCTGTAATATGAGAGCCACTTCAGCACTACTCCCTCAGCCATGTGACATTAATGCTCCAGAGGTAATGCCGTTGTCATATCTAGCCAAACAATCCTGTAACATAAATGCACATGAGCACACAGGCATCGGAGCTGAACAGCTCTGCTGCTGTAACACTGCTGCTTTCACACTTAGGACAGTTTTGGCGGTTCTCTGTTGTCTCACTGATTGTTTTTAATCTCCTCTTAACCTGCCAGTCAGCATTTCTATCATGGCCCATTTATTTTCTGATGTGTGTCCAAGTCTGCGTGTGTTTACTCATTATGCACTTGGGGCACCATTAAGTAATTGGCAGGGCGAGGGTTATGTACGCTATCCAGCTGTGCAAGACAGTTGGGCTCCACTGTGCCATTTGTACCATAGCTAAACCAGAGAAAATGTTAAACATGCATCATATTCAACCTAAAAAATAATTGCCAAATAGCTGCTGGTTTTCAGAAATAACATTAGTCAGTTTACTATTAGTTAGCAGTAACTAATGTTGGCTTTAAGCAAAAACAAGAGGGAGATATGAGTTTTTCTTTATTGGGAAAAAGCTTAGCAGTTCATGTTCTGTAGCTGCACTGAGAGATGGAGATACTTGTGAGACTGTTGTTACTATTGAGCATTTTGTGGATAAGTCAACACCGTTTTCAGTTTCACAGGTTAAGCAATCGCTTTGTGTTCAAACACTGTGTTGCTGATTGATTTTCAGCAGGGCAGCTCCAGGCTGAATGGACTACCACCAGCCTTCACTGTGTGACTCCTGAGCCTTTTGTTTGCAGCTGTCCAAATTGATCCAAAATAAATGACCAAATGTAGTGCACAACAGTCATGGGGGTTTCCAAAAGTCCATAAACCTCCTTGAAGCTCACTGCAATCCTCAAACCATGAACTGTCTCTCCAGTGGCTCTTTTTAATAAAAGTACGCTTTTATTTTGCCATTGTGAGAAACACTGTATTTCAATGTAGTAGAATAGTATTGAGATGGCACTCCCTACCATGTCGAGCTGCTTTGCATTGAAAATCCTGCGGTGAGATGATTATCAAATTGCAAGTCTGATCCATCCCAAATCCTAAATCAGAAAAGAAGATTAAACTTCTGTGCACCAAATGCCTTTGTGGTCCGTCTATAACACAGCTGCAGCTATACTCTGTATAACACAAGCAGTCAGTTAACAGCGTTTACATTTTTTTGTCATTACAGCTAATCCTGGAACAACACATGGCATTTATTTTTTAAAGATTCTTTTTTGGGGCTTTTCCGCCTTTAATTTGACAGGACAGCTATGTGAGAAAGGGGGGAGAGAGAGGGGGAAGACATGCAGGAAATCGTCACAAGTCGGATTCGAACCCTGGACCTCTGCGTTGAGGCATAAACGTCTCAGTATATGTGCGCCTGCTCTATCCACTGAGGCAACCTAGCCACAACACATGGCATTTTGGGGGGTTTTGTGTAGCTGTTATGTCGAACGAATGATTAAAAGCATAAATGAATGTGTGCTGTCTTGCGTTAGAGAAATGGCATATTGTAAGGATGATATTAACAGTAACGTGACACTTAGTGATTCCATTATCCGTCACAAATGTATTTTTCATTCCCTGGCTGCACAGAAAGGTCAGAGGTCAGGGTCAGAACAATGTCCCTGGAGCAGGGAGGGAGTCTTAGTCTCACTCAAGGACTTTTTAAAAAGGTAGATTTTTTCTAATTAGCGCTTGAGCCAAAGAGAGATGTACTGTATCTCTTTTCAAATCACCCCAAGGTGAAGCAACCCTGCTGCCTAGTATTGATTTTCATTACAGCTTTTAATACTCACATTCTCATTCAAGGTTTCCTTCGTTACCTTTAGCTGTAGAGCTACTTTGCTCGATTAGAAACTAGTAGATTTGTTCTGGTGTGACCTGTCCCAACCAACATTGGTGCTGCTGATGATTCAGGCAGCCATAGCAGCTGTAGCATCAAAAATTAAAAGTACATCTCATTGCCAGAAACTGCTGATAGATGCCAGCTGGTGCCGAAGAAGGTATTTCACACATCTGCTTTCAATACACAACTGTCCACTGTGTTCTCTCTCCAAGGTTGGATTCCTGCTCCAAGTGAGACACATTTTGGCTTATTAGCATCAGCTTTAAGTTAACCTGTCGGTATTTTTGGATTATACACAAAGCCACCTATTTATGACAGCAGTTGTTTTATGACTACATAATTAATATTAGATTGCATGTTTTTATTCGGATTTGGTTTGGTTAAGAAACAGATTTCTTGTTTTAATTTTAATTTCCTTCATGTTTGGCAGTAATCAGTACTTAGTTTTTAATATAACTAAGTACTGATTAAGTGATGATTATTTGTTTCTAAGTCTTTGGATACCAACACAGGAGGGCCACTGTGACGGTACATTTTTGGGCAGCTAAGATTATGTACTCTATAGGAGTGCTGTGGCACTGTTAGATTGGCTTTTGTACGAGCGATCCAAGCAGGACTAGAGAAATCAAACATACATTATTTTCACTACACAGTTAACCATCAATGTTGATGCCGTTGAGCAAATAATATAAATCTTGAAGTAAGCTTGAACAGTGGAGGAGGCTGAAATAAGGAATAAAATTGATGGAACAGAGAAAAGAAGAAAAATGAAGACAGCTGTATTTAGTGTCAGATCATCTTAGAATGTTCTTCATTCCTCTTCGCACATGTTTAGTAACGTGAGCGTTTCTCTGTGTTTAGCTTAAGATGCTCTTCTCTGCTTCTGCCTTTTCTCTGGCGGACCTGACACTTCTGCAGGTTTAGCGGAGAGGTCTTTTGCGGGCACAATGCACGGGCTCACACTCACTTTACAAACACTGGGATTCTTTTTACAGTCTGAACTCACGCCAGGTCAGCCGCCAAACCACATGGTCACGAAAACAACAAGGCTATCCAAGGATAGAAATGTCCTACAGATAAAGAAAGAAAGTGTTTGTGTGGATTTGGGTGGGCAGGTTTAATTATTGGATGTGTATGAATGAAGGAGTACAAAGGAATCTTCCTCGTGCTGTAAGCAGCAGCCTACAAAAGTCATGTTTGTCCAGTACAGTTCAAGAGTTGATTTATGTCAGTATAAACAGCATTCTTCTTGATTATATGGAAAGTGCAGCTGTTACATGGCATTATCATCCTCTTGCAGACTGTTAACATTTCAAACATGCCTACTATAAGGATAATTCCTGGAAATAAATTCTGCTAACTTTTACTGCTTGGACAGCTAAGGGTCAGTTTGACTGGGTGAGTTACATGCTTGTTGGGGTTTTGAAGTAAAGTTTCTTCTTACTTAGTGCAGGTGACAGTTGAAGGTGTTGTTGTATGGCTGTTGTTCAGGGTCACAAAGCTCACCTGGCTATGACAGGAATGTCCGCTTGTTCTAACAGGCCTCTGTTATGTTGGGAACCTTGACCGTCTGACTGACAACATCAGGGGGCTAATGTCAGAGCACTCAGGTCTCACAGGTTAACAATTACAGCACTAACTCTCACAAACTTGTACCAGTGTCACAGTCTGCATGTTTAAACCTTAAACACTGCCCCTCTTTGTGTTCTGCCACTTTGTACCCTCCCCACATGGCCGAGCCGTGGCACATCCGCAGGTTCCTGCAGCTGGATGGGGACCAGCGCTGTCCCACTCTGGCACACAAGTTTATACAAAGTTTACGGTTCGCTTTAGCTAATGGAAAATAATGGCAGTTTTGTGGACTAATATGGTCAAAGAGGGCTTTGAGTTGCTTCTTCCCTTCATGCTAGAATAGATGGTGACCGTGAAGCCAAGCAGCTGCTGCTGAGGCCTCTGGTAGTCTATTTGGAAAAGTCAAGGATGTGTCAAAATAAATACACTATTCAGTGTGTTAGTAAGGGTGAGCCACTGTGTATTTTATCCCACATGTGATGGCCTCAGGCACCTTGTCTGTGTAGTACACTATAAGCTTATATACAGGTGTATATATATATATATATATATATATATATATATATATATATATATATATATATATATATATATATATTTGGAGTATTATCAGAAAAGAGTGGATTTTCTAGTTATGAAATACAGTTGGCTGTTGTTAGCTTTGTTTGACAGTTTGCCCAATTATAACTAGTTTGTTGGCCACCAAGAGACACAAGTGGTAATTTGGACTAATGTCCTGTGTGTCTGATGAAGTGGTCATTGCAACAAATCAATATCAGTACAGTTTTCCTTGAAACAAAATATGATATTGTTACATGGTATCTTATCATTGAGTTTTGCTTGTTTTGTTTTTGTTGTCATCAGCGTATTAATGAGACATATATAAAAACCGTTAAAACACATTTAAGGGTGAAATATAAACCATAATACGACAGATTTTCTGGTGGTTGGAAAAAGTCTCTGACAGCTTAAGCTGCTGTTCCAAATTTGAAAAACACAGCTGCTGGATAGCAGATGAACCAAAAAAGTGACTAAAATGGGACAGTGATGGCCTCAGGCTTTATTTATGTTGACCAAAATATGGACTTCTTATTGACTCTACTTACACAAAGTTGCCACAGGAAATGTCCTCACTTTCCCTTTTGGAAGAGATAACTTTAGCTGTCCTCTGTCGCCTCAGCCCACTGGGCATAGTGATCTTAATCTTCGTTTACAGTGAAGTACGTGACCCGACCAGGTTAAATTTGGACTGCATCACACTGCATACGATGCATTCTGTCTGGGCGAAACCTCTGACTTATAGGAAAATACAGGGAAAGGTCAAGTAAAGTTGGTTATGTTCAGCGGGCTGCCGGTCACCAAGAAAAGATGTCCAGAAATTCCTGCAGGTCAGCACAGCCTCTGTGGTTATGATACTTGGCATCACACCGCTTGGCACAGCAGGGAGGAAGACTGTGGAGCTGTTTTTGTGACATGCTGACGGTGGTGTCCTCATGGATATCTGGTCAACACGTCTTTATTTGCCAGACAGCGGAGAGGTCTTGTGCACTTTATTCCATTATTCCTGCTTGGAGTTGAGCCAGCAGGTCTATGAGCACACACTGCAGCTGTTTCCATTCTTACTCTGTGTTTGTGTGAATTAGTGGTTTGTTACAAATCAAACTTGTTTATATTTTCAGTAGTGAGACTCGAGGTCTGTCTTGTCTCAAGATTCCGTTTTTAGCTTTAGCAACAGAGTAAACTGTCACTCTCAATAGCTGTAACCAGAGAACCAAAGGCTCCACGTACAGTTAATCTGATCCCAGGTCAGAATACCCTCCGAAGAGAAGACATAAGGGCTGTAACATTAAACAAGACTAATAGTCTAGCACTGTCAGGCTGTACTTTAGCACAGAGGTAATTTGAGCTAAATCCTAAAGCTAGCATGACAACATGCTCTTGGTGACAATGCTGACATGCAGATGTTTAGTAGGTATAATTTTTCCAATGCTCACCATCTTAGTTCAAGACGTGTTAGCATGAAAACATTTGCTAATTAGCGCCAAACCGCTATTCCCATAAGATGTTTTTGGGCACATTAAATCTTCATCTGGCACAGAACTTTCTGTAATGTGCTCAACCCTCCTCACCAATGCTGTTCATTTATGGCAGCTGATCTCTATGTAGCCTATTTTTATCTGCAATATAGAGGCAGGGCAGATGGGGCAGTAGTCCAACGGGATTGCAGATGTTTTCTACGTTACTGGTGAAAATGCAGCTGCCGGAGACCAAACCAAGTGTTAATCATGCCTACAAAGTCGGAGAGCCTTGAAGGAATAGTCTATTGTTGACGGTTATCAGGATGA
The DNA here is from genome assembly GCF_008315115.2 of Sander lucioperca. NCBI lineage: Eukaryota > Metazoa > Chordata > Actinopteri > Perciformes > Percidae > Sander > Sander lucioperca. The sequence goes on from NC_050191.1 coordinate 17,443,566, forward strand.
TTGAGGCAGTGTATGTTTGATTTTGACGTGGACTCCACATGTTGTAAATCTCACCTGTCATTTGAACAACATGCTGTCCGACATAACACCTTATGACTCGTCTCAGGGTCGATAAGAAAGCCTGTTTTTGCTCTTTACCCACGATGACCAAGTCTTTTAAACCACAAAAGGCCTCACACACCTCTCACCATGGTCATTGTAAACACTCCCCCTCTAATCATTCGTCTTTCGAGGAAAGCCGATGCTGAATAGGAAGGAAGGGGAGATGAAAAGAGCTGAATACACTAATCCTGGCAAATTATGGTCTCCATTTCAAACATCACACTCTCACGGGACCCTTTGTTTAAAGGATATAATGAAATCTTTCAGTGTTTGCCCTCATTGATACGGTGCATATTTAACCATTACCAGGGACAGAGGGTAATTTAGTTACTGTGGAAAACTCATAGCCTTCATAGATTTTGTGTCGTCCAGCTGCTAATAAGAAACAGTTCAACTAATGTCAACATGTCCAAGCCAGTTTGTCCTTAGAGTGTTGTTGTGGGGCTTCGTATTTCATCCAAGGGAGCAGAAAGTATTAATCTTTGTATATTAAAATATGCATTTCTTAGTTCTTGTGGACCGTATTATCTTCTATTGTCCATCTGACTCTGAGAAAACCAGTTGAAAAGGCACAAACTTAAGTTCTCCTTCTCCCCGTCCACAGTACTCTCTGACAGGCCGGACTCTGAGGTAGAGGAGGCTGTAAAGAGGCCCTGAAGGAGCCTCCCACCCTCCCTGCCTGACCAGCCGGACGTATCGGACAGCCATGGCTCCTCGGAAACGTGGCGGCGGCGGCCGTGGTGGCCTCTCCTTCATCTTCTGCTGTTTTAACAGCAGCGATCACCCAGAGATCACCTACAGGCTCAGGGAGGACTTTGCCCTGCAGGCCATGGAGCCGGCTCTGCCGATGCCAGGATATGATGAGCTGGATGGCATGTTCTCCGAGTTGGTGGTAAGGCTTTATTCTGCTTTTTTTGTTGTTGAGAAAATTTAAACCAGAGTAATTGTAAGACTTCAAAAGAAGCATTTAATTCATGTTTTAGGAAATACATTTAGATTTTTGATTCAAAGGATAAAACTGTTGTTATTTTATATTTTACTTGTATTATTACATTATACTTAATGTCAGCAAATCCCTTTTGCATGAAGACTGCATATTCCCCAGTGCCTTAGACCTTCATTATTGTCCTAAACACATAAATGAGCACCATCATTGTACTGGGTGACTTGTTTTTATTACCATAATTATGACCACTGTACTTTATTTTTAATAATCCCACATATACCATTGTGCTGCTGTGAATACTCACTAGAGTACCAAATGTTTAATCCGCAGCTGAAAATAGTCCCCAACAAATGCACTACTACTTTTTGGGTAGTATTTGCCAAAAACTACAGTGCCCAGCTGGAAAATTATTTAGCCCTAAGATTTGTGGGTCTTTTTTTAAAGGTTTAGATTACGATTTAAATAGAGACAAGCAAGAGACATGAGAATTCAAATATTTGTGTTTGTACAATGCATGTTTAACATCTAGCATAACAGACACTTCAAAAAAATTTAAACAGATGAAGATGTCTTTAAAATATAATCTTACCTCATTGTTTACTGTCTGTTACATTTTGAGACATTCCCAAACAAACTGTCACTTCCTCCCAGTTTACACTATCTTGTGAGTAATGGGGCCAGGCTGCTCTGTCTTATTGTCACTTCTAATTTGTCGTGCTCCCCTCTCTCTCCTGTCCCATTTTCCTCTCCTGTGGTTGCCACAGTAATCTAAGCATGACATTTTTGCACATCAATAGACATCATTCAGGAACTCCTAATGTCTCAGCCTCCTCCATCTGCTAATTGCTTGTTTTTATCTCCCACCCTTTATGAAGACATAATTGAGTAAGCTGAGTGTGACGACAAGGAGGCTTTCAGTTGCTCTGTTTACCAAAAGAAATCAGCCACGTGCTTTTCTTTTCGCCCAGTATTAGCCACCATGTGTGTGTATAATCTGAACGGGCTTGCTGGAAATAAGACACGTTGTGAAATAGGTCGGGGCCATCTGCTCTATTACGATCATTTAAACCTGACCTTTGAACTTGAGATTAATTGCGAAAAGTTTTCCAAAAACATGTAAGTCAAGAGAGATAAAGCCACTCTCACTCAAACAAAACATTAACAGCTAATATGTTCCAGCATAAAACGCATAGCCACTATAAAACATACATTTAAATGAGTTGCCTTTTTACCCTATTTAAAATGTAATAGTAGTGTAACTATTTCAATTACTTTATCAAAGTAATGTAACTTATTACATTTACTTACTTTTTTGATTACTTTTGAAATTTCTGATGAATGTTTTTTCAACTGATAATAACAATTTTCAGATGTTTAAACCTGGCAGTGTTAACCTTACAGCAGTAATGTTATTCAACATATAGCTTTGCTTTTTACAGAAAATATTCAGACGTAAACCCCAATGTAATCATGAACATTTTCATAGGTAACTGTAATTTAATATTTTCCCAGTTACTGTAACGGATTACAGTTACCTTTTATTTTGTAATAAAATTACGTAACGCTGTTACATTTAACTAGTTACATGTAACTAGTTACGCTTCAACACTGTGTTCATTAGATCAATCAATAGTCCACACAACCATTTTAGGACATTTGATCACTGCACATATTGATTCCCAGGGTTTGATGGCTTTAGCAGAGAACATCCCGAAGACCATTCCCATGAAGAGTAGTCGCCATACAACATTTAGCAATCAATCTGTTGGGTAAATCCTATTGGTAAGCCACATTAACTTAATCTCCATTTGTTGCTTAAATTGCAACTAAAAAAGAATAAACCTGGGTGGTGCACACTACTTACTATATTGTCTCCTGGTACTAAATTGCTTAAAAGCCCTCTCATGACTTTTATCCCTTTTTTCACATGAAGCTCATTAAAGCAGAATTGCCTTAAGACTTGACTAATGTGGATTATCACATGAAACAGCACTGAAAACCGATAACTTTCAGCACAATTTACCATTAACTGTGTCTCTATGCTGTGATGTAAAATGCTGATATATAAACCCCAAGTAAAATTTCTATTTTATGCTCAAATTAAAACTTGCTGATTTGTTTTAATTGCGTTTTAGACGATCTCAGTGTGTTGAAATGCTCTCTAGTATTTAGTCTTCCCAGCAGCACCCTTTGTGTGCCTCTGTGAAATATCTTACATTATACACTATGACGCATGTTGTCTGCAGATGTTTGTTACCACATGTCCAGCAGTCAGACCACGCCTTATTTCCCCCCCATTACTCACACATCTAAAGCTTGCAAGACGTGATTTGATTAAGAGTCATATTGATTTTGATGGTGAGAGCACCCAGTGATACAGTATCTAACTGTTCATGAAGAGATTTAGCACAAACTGATCTTTATCTGAGAGCAACTACTTCTGGCACATGTTTTTGTTTTGGGGGAAAACAGAATTGATTGATTTATGTGGGGGCGGCCTCTAGCTCACCCAGTAAGAGCGTTCGCCCCACGTTGGCCGAGTCCTGCAGCGGCGCAGGGTTCGAATCTGACCTGCTGCCCTTTGCTGCGTGTCATCCCCCATCTCTCTCCCCCTTTCATGTTTATCCACTTTCAAAAATAAAGGGAAAAGCCCCAAAAAATAATCTAAAAAAAGAATTGATTTATGTGGATATTTCAAAGTTTGCAGCATGCTGTTTTGATAGCTTGTCTGTCCTCTGCTCCATGGTACTCTGGGAGCTGTGTGTTTGATGCTCTCTTTCTAGACATTGAATATTATCTTCTCCATTTAAAATTTCTTCCTCTCCCTATGAACCTTCCTCAGCAACTTTTCTTAACCTTTTCTGCTTTTTTTGTCCCCACTTTGCAGGACGAGCTCGACCTTTCAGAGAAACACAGGGAAGCCATGTTCGCTCTGCCTGCAGAGAAGAAATGGCAAATCTACTGCAGCAAAAAGAAGGTAAAAGACTCTCACTGTGCATCATGTCAAATATCAGCCTCCACAAGCTTGCTGCCGACTGGCTGCCTCTGCTGAATAATATCTGCAGATATCCTGCCAAGTTTGTGTAATCGCCTCCCTCGTTGATTTGTTGATGACTGAAGCTGTGAGTTGTCTAAAAACACAGACCGCAAAACCTTGTATCACTGTATTCCTCTGCACACACCAGCCATGAGCGTGTTGTCTGCATAGTGTATCTGCGGATCGCAGGTTTTCATCTTTAATGTCAGGTGTATACAATTGCCTATAAAATGAAAATGCACACATTTAGTAGCAAACTGTCAAACTAAACTGCCTATAATGTACTGTAATGGAGGACATGCTATTATTAAACATATAATACGCAGAGAAATACCCAAACATTTCAAACACACCACTCCAGTACCACCAAGAGTACTTTCTAATGAATTTATTCCCCAGTCTGTTATGTATATCTTCAATTACAGTCACTTTCCTCTATAATATATATATATATATATATATAAGTTGTATATAAAAATAGTGATGTGTAGAGGGAGTAAAACAAATCCAGCTTGTTCTGCTAGATTATCTACTAACAGAGAAAGCAGTGTCAGGAATTATAAAGTACTGAAACATATTGCAAGACTGAATGCAAAATAAGTTTCTAGTGACTCCAAAGAGTGTAGTTTCTCCCAGACTATAAGCTCCTTGTCTCATTGTTCGATTGTCACCCCTGATTTAAAGGGAGGATTTTTTAATCATGCCGTTTCTCCTTTTAAATAATACACCTGTCCCATCAAAGCATTTGTGTAGCCACAACATACTCTACCACTCTGTGACAGTGTCATATTCCATTATGTCTTTTCTTCTTGATAAAAGGACTGTCAGCTGTTCCTCCTTTGCCTGTATATTAATTCCTCTCCTGCATGCAGGACAACACAGACTTCCGGACTAGTTTAAATCAACTCGAGCTGAGCTTTCCAGCCACCACTGCCCTCGCATTTTTACAGCAGTGTTTCTCAAGGCCATAGCATGTAGGTATGAGTGTGTAGGATATCCTGTCCTGACTAATATGCAGACAGGGCATACTTTTCCTACATCCGGTTACAAACTGGAGGTGAGGAGTGTTAGGATTTAGTATGATGGATGGATAGTTATCTAACTCTCAGGATGAAAGCAAATAAGCATATTTCCCAAAATGTTAAACTGTACCCTTAAAGATCCATGTGCCGACAACTCATTATAATGCCGAATGTTTGATTCAATAAATATGATAAGAGGCCGAAGAGGCTACATCACGATAAATGATTCCTTTCTGACGGTAAAGTATTGATGCACTCATGACTTTGGCTGTACACAGTGTTCACTGGCCAGCAGCAACAAGGCGAGAGAGGGTAATGGAAATGGAAACAGCACGGTGTATGCTCCCGTTTCTACTGTGTCCCAATTAGTGGCCTCATTAGGAGTTGTCTCGGGGCCCAAAGTAGCCTCATAAGGCATTTTGAAAATAACCCCCACATGTTGGTGCTCTGCCTTTTGTTCAGCTTTCTAGAGCTCATGCAGGGTTGTTTCAGTGTTTGTGTGAAGGTGGAAACACATATTTATGTGCAGCATCGACCTGCAGAATGGGGGGAGGAAGGAGTGACAGAAAGGCATCAATATTGCTGACTCGGCAGCAGGCTCTGGCCCTGACCCAGACAGATACAAACTCATCTGAGCTCAGAGAGGAAGTGAGTGTGTGTGTGTGTGTGTGTGTGTGTGTGTGTGTGTGTGTGTGTGTGTGTGTGTGTGTGTGTGTGCACAAGAGGCAAAGGAAGCGGTCGGTTGTCCAAGGCAAACAGGAAGGCTTCACTTCCATAGGTGCAGCTTTTGTGGGTCTGGCAGGAGGGATGATAAAGAGGAAGGTGGGGTCATTACCAGGGCGCTCTGAGCCTGTGAGCGATGAGGGCACTCTTTTTCGGCAGTGGTTTTTTGGCTTCAGAAGTCGGACCGGGCCAGGAGGAGATAAGTCAGTCACAGCAGCAAAGCTGTAGCTGTTTGATTTGGCCAGGCACCTGAGCCGATGAAATCATGCTGCACAGAATCAATCTTCTTCCTCCTTCTTGACAGCTCTCTTCCAGGCTACATCATCTGCCAACACACAGATTTACTGATCTGGTTGTTAGCAGAGATTTTGCGGTTAGGACTCAAATTTCCACCCCCCCCCCCCCCCCCCTTTCATTTGTGAGAGAGCTGTAACTTAACTTCTCTTTAAAGCAGACTCTAAATAACTGAGATTGATTCCTGTTTCTTAATGTGCCTTTGATCTTTACTTTCTCAAATGTGAAAAAAATAAACTTTTAAACCCCACTTTTCTCTCTCATCATGACCCTAAATAAACTGGAGACATGTCATGGTTTGAAGAGTGCTGACTTCCGAAGTGAAAGATGAACTCTTTAAGATGCAAAAGGAAGTGGTCCCACCTCTGCGTCTGATCCACTCATGGACTGAACTTCTTCCAGCCCCCAACTGGTCAAGCTGGCACCGGACCTGAGTGGAACAGCAGGATCAGACCTTCCCCGTCTCTGCACGATCCCTGCAGACCAGCCAAGGCTTGCAGTTTCTGTCAGAACAGCCAAGTCTCTGCAGGCCGCTTTATTAACTGACGCCCAATTAGTTTCTCATGGTCACAGCCCGCTTGCGCTTAATGGAGCAAGAGTTAAAATGAAAGCCGGGGGCCCTTTTATGTACAAGCCAAGTTCATGGTCAACTCATTTTCTCCTCAGTGTTTTTCCCTTGAGTTAAAAATTAAATCATCTAAGAAATGTCTCGCAGTTATTTAATTTTTTCCACTTGTAATACAAACGTGCCTGTCAGGAGATTAATCCCAGCATAAATCAAGCCATGTCCTTAATCCACAGTTTTAACATTCATTTGCTAATCTCAAGATTTTCTCAAGCAGCTGTGCTCTCTTTTCTGCACTTCTCACCAGCTCCTGAAACTCAGTGAAGCTCTTGATGATAAAATGGGCTGGATATTTGTGTCGCCCTACTTTAAGTTCCGGCTCTATTCTTTGGCTTTTGGCTATTTTTCCCCAGACCTTCTGTTCCCCATGTGCTTGTTGTTGTTTGTATGTTTCATGTCTTTCAAAGCCGATTGATCTGAAAAATAATTAAATTGGAGTTCTCTAAATGGTTTACAGTTGGACTTTGATGTATTCAAACATGTCACATAAACCAAATAACAACTTGTCCTGTCAAATATTTTCCTTTAAGACCACGTTCTTATGTAACAACTTTAAATACCAATCGCTCCAAGTTACTATTCATAAACCAATCTTTTTTTGATTAACTTATCTCATGTTCTTTTTTTCCCTTATTATTAAAGCATAACTCTCGCCAAAATGCAACCTAGGGTCTTTTTGTGAATGTACCCGAATAAAACGTTCGTTTAAAAGCATATTTAGGACGGAAGCGTCACTTTTAAGATTTACCGTATTTTCGTTTTTCGGTCAAATGGCCTTTTAAATGGGAGTAATAGGGGCACTTTTATGCTAGCCTCAAAATAGCTGTTTTTAAAACACTAAGAAGGCTCGATGCAACATGAAACTTTGCTCGAAGTATGACCAGGGTCTCTACACATGAACTTGAGCATTGAGAACATTGTTTGTGTACCCAGAGTTTACTGAAAAGAGAGGTTTTGAACAACTTACCATAGCTCTTGTTGTTTCTGGCTGCTGCCACCTCGGCAGTCAAAACGAGTATATCAATATAAACGAGTATATCAATATCAAAACAAGTAACCACGGATTTAGTATATCCCTTGTGCACCGGTGTAGTTAAGGTGTAGAGCCTCTGGTGATACTTCGAGCAAAGTTTCATGTTGTGTTGAGCCTTCTTAGTGTTTTAAAAATAGCTATTTTGAGACTAGCATAAAAGTGCCCCTATTACTCCCATTCAAAAGCCCATTTGACCGAAAAACTAAAATACGGTACATCTTAATGGCGCTTCCGTCCTAAATATGCTTTTAAACGAAAGTTTGACTTGGGTACATTCATAAAAAGACCTTAGGTTGCATTTTGGCGAGAGTTATGCTTTAAAATCAATTCCTACGTGGATCACTGCACATCATCATTCATTCTCTATGATTCTCTTTTTTTCAGGAACAAGAAGAAAATAAAAGTGCAACTAGTTGGCCAGAATACTACATTGATCAGCTCAATTCAATGGCAGCTGTAAGTAATAACATGAACTGCATTTATTCTTTAGCATATGAAAATAGTCCTGGAAGAAGGACCCGTCCTCTGTTGCTTTTCCTGAGGTTTCCTGATCTGATTTAAGGGTCCAAGACTTTAAACCCCACAGACAGATCTGTAATTCTGGGCTCTATAAATAAAACTTTCAACTAGTAGTAGTAGTAGTAGTAGTTGTAGTAGTAGTAGTAGTAGTAGTAGTAGTAGTAGTAGTAAGCCAACAAATAGCATCCTTTTTAAATATTAAAGGATTTTCTTTTAAATTCTCTGGGAATACATTTTCTGTGTGGCCTGTATATCTCTGGAAATCCAGGTTAGCTTTACTATGGCAGTGAATTATCCTTCAGACTCAGATCTTCATGTTGTTTAATATTTTGTCCAACAGAGAACGACGCTCCTCGCTCTGGAGAAAGAAGATGAGGAAGAGAGGAACAAAACCATTGAAAGCTTGAAGACGGCTTTAAGGACACAACCTATGAGGTGGATGGATACTTTCCTCTTCTCACTCTTTCCCGTCGTTTTTTTTTTTTTTTTTTTATCTCCTCCTTGTCCTTTACATAAAATGTCATCCATCATCACATCTCCTTTCTTTTAACCTCCTCTCACCTTGTCTGTCAATCTTTTCAGTTCCTCACAGCAGTATGTAAATGACTCCTTTAAGAAGCAAACACCCATAAAGGTCACTGCAGTGTTGGATTTTTTTCATTGATGTGAATGTGCATTAAAGCCTTTCCATTTCGGGAACCTGAGCTTTTCACTGTACTTTAAAACCAGATGCTATGAGTTATTTATTACATTTACTAAAAGTAATTTAGGTATAGCATGAGGTAATGGAGAGTCGACACACATTTAGGTATTTGGTATGTGATACTACAGCTTTACTCCGGTACATATAAAAGTGGTCTTCCCAGAGGCACTGCAATCAAGTACTCACTGACCTAAGATGATATCTCTGTTCCTGCTCTCCTCTCAGGTTTGTGACCCGTTTTATCGACCTGGACGGCCTGACGTGTATCCTAAACTTCCTGAAGACCATGGACTATGAGACCACAGAGTCGCAAATCCACACGTCTCTGATTGGCTGCATCAAAGCTCTAATGAACAACTCGCAGGGCCGCGCCCACGTCCTCTCTCACTCCGAGAGCATCAACATCATCGCTCAGAGCCTGGCCACGGAGAACATTAAGACTAAGGTGGCGGTGTTAGAGATTATGGGCGCCGTGTGTCTGGTGCCCGGTGGACACAAAAAAATCCTGGAGGCCATGCTGCACTACCAACGGTTTGCTTGTGAGAGAACGCGATTTCAGGTGGGTGGGAGCAAGTCGAGTGCACAGTTCTGTTGTAGATAGATAAAGTCATTTAAAAGCAACGTTGTGTGAAGATACTAACACCTGTGATTACCTGTCATCCCGCAGACGCTTATAAACGATCTGGACCGGAGTACAGGGCGATACAGAGATGAGGTCAACCTGAAAACAGCCATCATGTCCTTTATAAACGCTGTGCTGAGTCAAGGCGCTGGAGAGGTGAATTATATACATCAGACAGCTTTTATGTTTCCTTTGCCACTATGTCATCATGTCCCTCGACCACTCACTCTAGAGACTCTTTAAAACATTGTTTGCATCCTTTTTTCTGCTAATTTATGATTTTTTTTCCAAATACAGACAAGTTTGGAATTCCGTATCCACCTACGATATGAGTTCCTCATGTTGGGGATCCAACCTGTGATCGATAAGCTACGCTCTCATGAAAACTCTACATTAGACAGGTGAGTTGGAACAGAAAATAAATGTACTGTCTCTAGATTTGAAGGAATGCGCCAGCTCCACAGTGGTGCTAATCAGTGTTTATTGATCAGAAGCTGAACAACATGAAATCAAAGAAAAAAAGCATTCATTTGGAAGAGTTAGATTAAGAAAACATTTTTCTGAATTTACACATCCATAAAACATTTTAGTCATGCTTAAAAAATAGCTGATTCTTACACAGAAAACAGTAAAAACAGTATTTTATCACTACTTTCCAGAGAGATCTTGCTAAGTAAAACTTGAAGTATATAAGTGCATCACGTTTGCAGGCTGCCTCTCTAATCCTGTCTTTTTCCTCTCACACTCTCAGGCATTTAGACTACTTTGAGATGCTGCGGAATGAGGATGAGCTGGCTTTGTCAAAACGGTTTGAGTCGGTACGGAGAAGAAAAAGACTAACTTCCTGACATTATTCTTACATTATTTGTGAATGTAAAATATTTAGCAGGAGATATTCACAGGGCTGTTTCACTTCTTCTCCTCCAGGTACATATAGACACTAAAAGTGCCACCCAAGTTTTTGATCTCATCCGCAAGAAGATGAACCACACTGATGCACACCCGCACTTTATGTCTGTCCTGCATCACTGTCTCCTCATGCCACGTGAGTTTCTTTCATAATTTATTACGGGGCTGCAAACTATAAAATGTTTGGACAAATACTGTCACACAAGTTACAGTCCAAAATCTTTTGTGCTGTAAAATGTGGTTAAAAGCTGGTGAGTTCCTGGAGAAAAAAATATATATATTATGGCATGCTGTTTAGGAAATTATTATACATTAATGTAAAGTTTGAATATATTGAATGAAAGTCTGAATATATTGAATGAATGTCTGAATATATTGAATGAACCTTGAATATATTGAATGAAAGTCTGGATATATTGAATGAAAGTCTGAATATATTGAATGAATGTCTGAATATATGCATATGCATGTACAGGCCAAAACACTGGTAACGGTAACCGTATCCAGTACCGTTCTCCCAATGAAGAAGTTAATTCACTTTTTCATCATGGAAGATCGAATGAAAGGAACCTCTCTGGTCAGGCAGGTCCCTTTCATCAGGCTAACGTCAACACACCTTTCATCAAATATATTCAGACTTTCATTCAATATATTCAGATTTCCATTCAATATATTCAAACTTCACATATGTATAATCATTTCCTAAATGGCATGCCATATATAATATATATATATATATATATAGCAGGGGCAGCAGGGTCTCCAGGAGAGTCTGGTACAGCCTGACTCTGGACAGTAAAACTGAGTTCCCATTAGCACTAGCTTCATATCGAAACGTTCACGTGCACTCAAAACAGTGCAGTTTAGCTGGCTTATTAGCACCAGCCGCATGTGTAAATAGTAGCCGCTGTGGATGAGAGCGCAGTTGACTGCTGGAAGTCAAAGACATTTTGGCGCTGGTGATTTTCCTTTAGCGCTGTCTAAAACCTCTTGGTAGGCACCAAAAATCCTCTATGCAAGAAAAAACCCTGAAAAATAATGAGGCTCCAAACAAAGTAGTAGTATTACTCCCACAAAATACACAGTGCATCGGTACCTTCTGGTTTCTGACCAGAAAGATAAGGATGTTGACTTTGTCAAGATTAATCAGTCCAGAAATTGGATAAGCACATTCCAAGCCAAACTGAATGCTCTACTTACTCAAAGGAGACTGTTGTTGTCTTGAAAACAAAGAGCCACCAAACGGCCGCAGTATCCTTTTTCTTTGATGCTTCCCTTCCCTTCTAAGTGGCTTTTTAATGACACCCCCCCTCCCCCAGTCACTTTCCTAAAGCATTTACAGTATAATTAACACTTCAGCTGCAAAAACGAGTGTTGCGATCATACACAAGAGTTAATAAAGTGCAAGCCTGTGATGGTACTCAAATAGAAAGGGGAATTAAGATAATATCACTGAATATGATGCGATGCATTGAGCATTTTTATCCTGGTAAAGAGCAATAACAGGATGCCTTCCCATAGTAATGCATCTATGTGTGTTTAAAAGGTTTTCAAGCTAAATAACAACACAACAGCAAACTTGTTGTGCTCTCTTTGGTTTCTCAGTTATGAGCAGTAACAAGCTCATTTTGGAAATCAGTCCTTTGTTTCATCATAATCAAACAGCCACTGTGGATCCAACTTCAGCCTGTAATTTCTGAGACACTAATGGAGATACAAATCCTAATGGCTGAGGCCAGCAGGCTAATGGGAAACTATTCCTTCCTCTCTCCTCAGACAAGAGAAGTGGTAACACGGTGCAGTACTGGCTGCTGCTGGATCGGATCGTCCAGCAGATTGTCTTGCAGAACGACAAAGGTCACGACCCCGACGTCACACCACTGGAGAACTTTAACGTGAAGAACGTTGTCCGGATGTGAGTACTCTGATTTCCTCTGAAACAGACTGAATGAGTACATGGAACAGATGACTCGGCTGCCAGACTGAAGAATGTAGAACAATGTTGTGTTTGATGAGAAATGAGAAAAGGCGCATGCTCAACAGTGTTGGCTCAAAAATAGCTTCCCTTTGTAAGATTAGAGAAAACAATGAATGGAGTTGTTCACTGTATTTAATTATTATTCATTACGTGTCAACCTCTCTGCAGGCTGGTCAATGAAAATGAGGTCAAACAGTGGAAAGAGCAGGCAGAGAAAATGAGAAAAGGTTTGTAAGACCATGCATTACTTACCTGAAATAGAATACGTTTGTTAATTAAAATCATGTTTTTAGTAAACTCCGTATGATGAACATATGGCTGCGACTTCCCATCACAGAGCACCACGAGCTGCAGCAGCGGTTTGACAAGAAGGAGCGTGAATGCGATGCAAAGACTCAGGAGAAAGAGGACATGATGCAGACGCTCAACAAGATGAAAGAGAAGCTGGAAAAGGAGAGCACAGAGCACAAGAATGTCAAACAGCAAGTGGCCGAACTCACCGTCCGACTGCATGAACTTAGCACCGTACGTTGTCCTATATGTTCCCTGGGTCACTTTATAATAAAACCAGATTGAATATTATGTTGGATATTGACATCCAGGGATGGTTCAGGGCAAGTTCACATAAGAGGCAAAACAAACTGTGTATAATCATCCCACACAGTGCCCTAGATTAAAAAGCAGAATGCAAAAATAGAAACCATTTAACACTTTTATCTCATTGAATATTGGTTTGTTCCTTTAGGTTGTTGCTTGCCTGAAATTGCAACACTTTTGACTTACCCTTTATTATTATTGGTATGTCACCAGAGTAGTAGTTAACCAGTCCCGTCAATGTAATGATGATGAAATATGTATGAAGACATTTTTATATATAAGGAGTTCAAGAAAGGAACTAATAAGCAACTACCTAACAAAAAGTAATGCATTAAAAAACATGCTGCACAAAAATGTATTGTTATAAGTACTCGACCCACAAGCACTGGTATTCTAGGACAATGGTTCCTACCTTTTTTGGTTAATGACCCCTTGAAATGACCCGTAGTCACAGGTTAGGCCTTTCACTTGAAGGATTTTTAGAAGCTTTTAGAATGGAATGTATGCAGTATTTTTACCCAATCCCCCTTCTAGGACACAAATGAAGTTAAAGTTTTTATAAGAAACAATAATTAGAAATGTTATTTTTTTTCCACATCCCTTTAATCATCTTCTGACCCTTTTGGTTTATGTCCCAGGACATAAAGAAGGGATTTGTACAGAAGCAAACAATATTTCATTATTTTATATTATTATTCTACATGACAAGTACTCTCCTGTCCAGTGTTATCTGTAATATTATTTAAAATCTCCCTGTTGTTTTACTGTCCTTGAAGAGACAGGCAGCTGTCGTTCCTGGAGGTCCTCCCCTCCCCCCCGGTCCCCCTGGTGGTCCTCTGCCTCCCCCACCCCTGCCAGCTTTTGGTGGTATGTGCCCACCTCCCCCACCGCCTCCTGGGGGCATGATGCCTCCTCCACCTCCCCCACCGCCTCCTCCAGGTGGACCCCAACCTCCTCCCGGACGACCACCCGTCGGAGGCATCCCTCCCCCCCCAGGAGCACCCCTAGGACCATCTCTGAAGAGGAAGAACATTCCCCAGCCAGCCAATGCGCTCAAGTCCTTCAACTGGGCGAAGTTAGCTGAGGTGAGAATAGTGGAGACACAGAAAGACCTGACAATATAATAATATATTGATGTTTATTTTTAGAAAATTAGATATAAATATGTGATTGTCCTCTGCTCAGAATAAACTGGAGGGCACTGTGTGGATGGAGGTGGACGATGCCAAGGTTTTCAAAATCCTGGATCTGGAGGACATTGAAAAGACCTTCTCAGCCTATCAGAGACAGCAGGTACTGAGGACGATGCAACCCATCTCTCCCTTTCTGAATTTAGACTTGGCTTGTGTTGAGATTTTTTACATTTCTCCTGTTTTGCAACTTTTGATTTCTCAAGCAAAGTTGGAGAAGGGCAGAGGTCAGATAATTTACAACAAGAACAAGTCAGCCTGAAGTAAAAAAAAAAAAAAAAAGTAAAAGGGAGAAATTGCCAGATTAATTTGGGGGTTTTATTAGATGCAAAACTTTCTTTCTTGAATCATCTACATCTTTTGCTATATTTGGTTGTGGTTTTGATCATTTTGCCATATGTGATTGACAATGCATGAGTGAGCTGCTGACAATCGGCTATTTTTTTCTTCTTGTGACTGCAGTTAATTTAGTTATAAGATATTTATTATCGGTAGTGCTTTATTAGTTGAACAGAAGAGAATGAGCATGTCTTTCTACAGTTCAATAAGCATGTCCAACACACATAATGAGATTTTTTTTTTTTAATTGAAAATGAATTGACTGGAAGGATCTCTCCACACAAACACAGAGACGCCATGTTCAGTAAATTCAGATCCGCAGTGTCGGCCTTATTAGTTTAAACAGAAACATGACAGGTTGATTTTCTTATGTGCACAGCATGTGAACTATAAGCACGTATTGATCAACTGAACACCCCACTCATGTCTCTCTGCTGCTCACTTCATTACTGACGGCTCTATCATCCAAGTGCTGAATGAGCCTTGATTCATTTGCCGTTTGTTTTTTATGGGCTGCAATCACGTAACTGCTGCTTTACTTATTCTAATGAGTGCTGACATCTTTCCTGCTTCTTGCCTGCATTTTAGGACTTCTTTATGATCAATAACAGCAAACAGGTGAGTGCATTTACAGTACAGTAGATTTACAGTCTGGAATTTGTGTCGCTCCTCATGAATTCAATCAGACTTTATTTATGTTATACGTCATGTCCTATGAAACTTCTTACTTAATGTGTGTCCAACAGAATATATACGACCTGTCAGACTGTTGACTCTTTATTTGTGTGTCATGTTTGCATGTACTCATGTATGCGTAGACCTCCGTGTGACTGGATTATCAGCTCTTGTTTGGGATTGTAGGGCATGTGTCGTCTCCGTTGTTGTGTGTCTGTGAGTGACTGTAACTAAGGTTGATTCGTGCATGTTAAAACAGCCTGTTGCACTCTAACCTCTTTATCACTTTGCTCACAGAAAGAGGCAGAAGACGACACGCTGAGCTCTAAAAAAGTCAAGGAGCTGTCAGTAATTGATGGCCGTCGAGCTCAAAACTGCAACATCCTGCTCTCGCGGTACGTTTGTGTCAGCATCATAACACTTTATAAAACATTACTGACACACATTTTTTTTTTTAATTTAAATTTGAGGATACACCACCTCAAGGAGGACTTAAAAACTTAGACATTAAGAGACTAGGAAAAACTAAACAGAACCATAATGTATAATCATATACTGTATAATACTATAATAGCAAAAAAAGCCACGGATAATCAAACAGGGCTCTCCCACAAACCACATCCACTACAGTCCATCTTTATTACACGCATCATCTACAAAAAGAATTAACAACTGCCAGACCAGAAAAAATTATGTCAATATTACTAAACTACACAAGGTAGAGAAAGAAATACAGATGACAAAAAAAATCAAAAACGAGCAAAGATGTCTTGAAGTGGATCTGACGGGGCTTTTTATTTAACAGCTCATCTCTCATTTTCTTTAGAAATGATAGGCACAAAAAAGGTGTTAAGCATGTCTAAGTGAGTATCGTGATTTAAATGTAACTAAAAGCTGTCTCAAATATGAAGGATAGCTAAAGTAATGCATTTACAAATCTGCTTTGTGCTGCAGGCTGAAGCTTTCAAATGAGGAGATGAAGAGAGCCATTCTAACCATGGACGAACAGGAGGACCTTCCCAAAGACATGCTGGAGCAGGTACGCCATCAGCAGCAAGTACTGACGGATCAATCCAATGTGCTCTCATTTAGTGATTGCACTTTGACTGCTTACTAAAAACAGCAGCAGAGTAAGTCCATGCCTGTCAGCAGCACCTTCAGCATTTAGCTATGTTTTCATAGCTATTGCTAAACGTGTGCAAGGTAACAAACATCGGCATGTGCTACAACTCTGATAACGCTATATTTTGATGAGGAAAGATTTTCTTGAGTTTGCAGTGGAAAGAGACAGTGAGATGCAAAAGTATGACAGCAGAGATTTAGCCCTATTTAGTTACCAGTGTATGACAAATACACTTTAATAGACAAACCCTTCCTCTGTATTTAACAGAAACGAATACAGGTGAAAGTTTGAAATGTAAATGAAAGAGTTTTTTATGTTTTGTTCCATCAGCTGCTGAAGTTTGTCCCAGAGAAGAGTGATGTGGATCTTCTGGAGGAGCACAAACATGAGCTCGACCGAATGGCAAAACCGGACCGCTTCCTCTATGAGATGAGCAGGTACTTTACAGTTTTTCTTTCTCATCTGATACCTTTTTTAATTCTGTATTTAACATATATACTGATATAATACTGACCTCTGTCCTGACAGCTTCAGCTCTGTGCAGCACTCTGCAGATCAGATCTGCCGACAAACAATAGCCATTGTTTCCTCTGAGTCAGGGTAGATAAGCGAAATGACACATGGGTTTCTACTTCGTTGGAAACAATAGCTGAATGTGTGAATCACTATTTCTTCATTGTGTTGGTGAATAAATGGAGTCTGTAATGTAATAACAGTAATGTCATAAGTCCTGTTGGATAGAAGGAACAAACTCAGTCACTAACTGCAGAAATACATGAAGACCTGCTAAAGAACAGAAACTAAAGCAACTGACGCTCCTACAGTTTAGAAACAATAGAAACGTATTTGTGTTAGTTAAATGCAGAATTATACAGTCAGTTTTTTTGTTTTGTTTTGAATAATTTACTGCAGTTTGACGGTTTTTGTCATTGGAGTTTTCTCAGAGTACAGAATGGTTTGGAGGGCAGATGTCACTGTGGTATTCATTAGCTGCAGAGTCAGTGGTTTATAAGCTGAAATGAAAAACTTCCAAAAATAAGCTTCATTACCACAACTTTATATGTGCCATTTAGTGAGCACACAGCCGGTTTGCTTTATTTTGCTTAAGCACAATGTCCATGTTTGTGGCTTTTGTCTCAATTGTTGGATTTCCCTGTTTATAATTTATTGTTTTAGTCTATTTTTGTTCTCCTCTTACATGCATTTTCCATCCTGTCCAGAATAAACCACTACCAGCAGAGGCTGCAGTCTTTATACTTCAAAAAGAAGTTTGCAGAGAGGATAGCTGAGCTCAAACCCAAAGTTGAAGGTGGGAAAAGTTTCATACTTTCATACACCAGTGACATTAACTCAAACATTTTTATTTAACATTTATTTTTTTATAAAGAACTGAAAATTTCTACCATGGAAAGCCATCTAGGTTAAGTAAGAAAAGTATTCTTCATTGAAGCATCTCTGTAGTCATCTCTGATGCATCTCAAAATTCCAATGTTTTGTATTTCTACCTTTTTATATTTGTCAAGCTACCTAGGTTTAAAAATCAGACCGATACCTCTAATGACCTAAAAACGTGTATTTTCTTTTGTTTTCCTGTCTCAGCTCTGACCCGGGCATCTAAGGAGGTTTTACACAGCAGGAACCTGAAGCAGCTGCTGGAGGTGGTGCTGGCTTTTGGAAACTACATGAACAAGGGTCAGAGGGGGAACGCTTACGGCTTCAAGGTGTCTTCCCTTAACAAGATTGCTGATACCAAATCCAGTATCGACAAGTAAGAACTTTTTTCAATTGTAATTTCAAAACCTGAAGGCGGTAAAAAAAAAAAAAAGGAGAACGGCATGAAATATATAGAAATCACAGCTGGAACAGGGAATGTGATATAGTTGAAAGTCCGTATGGTCATTTATATCTGAATGCACTTAATAAAAGCAATATATTGCACATTTGACACGTTCACTCTCCTTGAAGGTTGGTCCGCCTCAGTGTGCCTGTATGTCTCTGTTTGCAGAAACATCACTCTCCTGCACTACCTGATCACCATCCTGGAGAAGAAATACCCCAAAGTCCTGATGTTCCAGGAGGACCTGCAGAGTCTCTCAGAGGCGGCCAAAGTCAAGTAGGTGGAGCTGTGGAGAACCTGCTGCATGACTTACGGGGCATTCAGACCAAAAAAAAACCATCCCATTTGTTTGGCGTCCTGTTGTGTTCTTAAACGCCCCTACAAGGCACAAGTACACTTTATATTTTACAATTTTTGTAAACTGTTTTCCGTCAGATAATTTATAGATCTCAATGTTTCCGACCGCACTTGAAGGCAGCTTTATTTCACAGCGTTTTGTTGTGTCTTCCCCCTGCGGCACCCCCCGCCGCAGCCTAAACGCAATACCCCCGTTCAAAATGAATGGAAAGACCTGTGTTTTTGCCTGACCGTCTGACGGACAACGCAGGCTGTCTGAACACGGCCTTACTCTCTTGTTTGCTTTCCATTTTGTATGAAACCATCCCTTTTCTTCCTTTTTTTGCAGCATGACTGAGCTGGAAAAAGATATAGGCAACCTGCGCAGCGGCTTGAAAAGTGTGGAGAGTGTGAGTCACAAAGATCTATGACATAATGCATGCTTATGTATTGGTCCTGCTGTTACACAATGTTTAGTGCAGGTCTAGTGTCCTTTCATTTTTACTTCAATTTCCTCTCCTGGATAACATTCACTCGTAGGAGCTGGAATACCAGAAGAAGCGACCGCAGGAGTTGGGCGACAAGTTTGTGTCGGTGGTGAGTCAGTTCATCACTGTGGCCAGCTTCAGCTTCTCTGACGTGGAGGACTCTCTCACCGAGGCCAAGGAACTGGTACGTCATGGCGGCTGAAAACTTGTGCGTTTAAGCAGACCGCGCAGCACCACTGTCACTTGTAGACACCGAAAGCTTACATTCCATTTCCTCTGGGCGCAGCTGTTTCTACGTGCCTCACTGACATCATCAGTCACCTTTGTAGGAAAGCTAACAGCAGGAGTGAAGTGTTTCAGCTTCCTGGCGCAGCACCTCTGACACTTTATTGGTCCGCTTGCTCGTTGCCATGTGTGCAGGTCAAGAGAGAAAACCAGGAACAGGCGGAGGGTATTATTTTACACAATTATGTTGGACCTATTTTAATTCATGAATGTTTTTATCAAAAGAAACTTACTGTTACATTTTAGTGCGGGTGGCCCTTATGGAAATTAGAAGCCAACCGAATGAGCCCTTCCTTATCGCTAGTGTGTAGTACAAAAGCAAGAGGAAACAAACCTGGATGTTGCAGCCATTTCAAAAATGGGCTTTTTACTACCAGAAACCTGAGCATATTCACCTTTCTAGGGAGTGCTTGACACCCTGAAATTAAATTTATGAGTCTGTCCACATTTAGTGCAGAGTTTTTTATCTCAAGCATGGTTTTTCACCCATAGTGCTGTGCTACATTGACCCACTGGTCACATGGCAACCATTAGTTTCTGTAAATCATTTATGGTGTCCCACACTGGTCCTCTGTGTTCATGATTGGGAACCAGAGAACATGCTGACCCTTTAAACAGCTCCGTGCATCTGCTTTGTGTGTCTCAGTGCATATAATAAAACCATTGCAGAAAACCAAGATGTAAAGAAAAAGTGACATTTTAGGCATTTTTTATAACAGAAATCATGTCCCATTGTGAGGAAGGAAAAAAACGTATCACATCTGAATGCACTGCAGATTAATAAACTATTAATTTGACTGATTACAAATAATTTAAGTAGGTTAAATGCATCTTTGCCCCGCCTGATAGAGTTTGCGTGTCATGGACAGATCTCTACACATCTTACATGTTCTCAGCATGATCGCACATCTGGATGTTCTCTTTTTTAACTTACTGTGAAAAACACTAAACTAACACGTTGCCTTAATTTGGGCTCTGGCTCCAGTCTCTGGCCTGAGCTGTAATCAGTAGCCGGTCAGATCTGGGTTAACACGGGCTTCAAAGCCCAAATACTGGTACCCTGCTCTTATTTCAAAGAGCTCCTGTAAAACCGTCAAAGACGGAGTAAAACATGGTTCTACTGTGTCCTGCTGTAAATCTAATCCCTGTGTGCCCCCTTCTCTTTGGTCCCACAGTTCCTGAGGGCAGTAAAGCACTTCGGTGAGGACGCCGGTAAGATGCAGCCAGATGAGTTCTTTGGCATCTTTGACCAGTTCCTGCAGTCGTTCGCTGAGGCTCAGCAGGAGAACGAGAACATTCGGAAACGCAAAGAGGAGGAGGAGCGCAGGTCCAAAATGGAAGCTCAGGTGTGTGATCGTTCCCTGTTTCCATATGATTCTTGACAAAAACAACCACAGTTATGAAACACCTATAGTATTTAACTATGACATATAATCTAAAGTATTATAGGAAAAAAAATCAATCTTCCTTTCACAAATGAAAAGTAGTTTTGCTGCACTAGTCTTTACATGTACAAAGTCTTGCTTTAAAGAAATAGTTTGACATTTTGGGATATATATATATATATATATATATATATATATATATATATATATATATGCGCGCAATAGTTAATGAATTCAGAGGGAATAATTTTTTTAATACAATAACTTTTTGTTTCTGTGTCACCAGCTGAAAGAGCAGAGGGAGAAGGAGCGAAAGGCCCGGAAAGCGAAGGCCAACGGGGAGGACGACGGCGGCGAGTTTGACGACTTGGTGTCAGCGCTGCGATCAGGCGAGGTCTTCGACAAGGACTTGTCCAAGATGAAACGCAACCGCAAGCGCATCAACAGCCAGACCACCGACGCAAGCAGAGAGCGACCGGTCACAAAGCTCAACTTCTAAGCGGGGTTGAGGTCACTCGTCTGGCTCGCCCACCTCCTGCTCATCATTAGTTTCCCTCTGGGTCGAACTGACATGAACATTCCTCTGCACCCTCCTCCGTTCCCACCCAGCTCGGCCTTGCATCATCGCTGCAATGCACATCCACACAACACGTTCAGACCTTTCATCCTGATATTTTGATGTTAAACGGAGCAGATGCCAAAGGTTGTTCCTAACGACTAAATCAGATAATTCCCGCTGGAGGATCAGTTTGGTCAAATGAAATGTTAAAAAAAAAAAGTTGTGCAAGAGCAGGATGTTTTCTTCGCTGGAGGAAAGTTTCCAGGTCTAAGAGATGCTCATGCTTGTTTGATAGGAAGCGTTCTGTGCTGTTTTTGTACGTAAGAATCTATGCACAGAGTGAAACGTGCAGCCAGCAGGCTGCTTTAGGGCTTGATGCTCGATCCAAACAGGAAGACGATTCCATTAAAAACACAAGGGGCCATTTTGTACGGACTGATTTCATAGATTGAGAGGGGCTGCTTTCAGTTGTCGAGAGAGAGATCATTTTTTGGAGAAAGACTGAATCTGAACTTCCTCTTAACGCTGCTGTTTTCCTGCAGCCAGAACCATCACAGGACTGAGACACTGCGTTGTTAGACAGACGTGGTTTTGACGGCAAGTGACGCAGCTGAGAAGTTTCTTTTCTATTCATCATTATTGACGTGCAGCATTTATATATCTGATCACTGTATGTTTTATTTGAACTTTTTCCTGTTAAGAGCTGGCCTTAACTCTGTTGTTTTAATTGTTGAGTGGGTACTCTCTAAGGCCTGGGCCTAGTCTGCAATTTCTCAACAAGTGTGGACACTCGTGTCATAGATTACATATATCTATATATACGGTTGCGTGCTTGTTACACATGCACATATAAAGTCATAATTACTATGCTAAATGCCATTAAAACAATACCCAGTGGATGCAATAAACGTGCTTTTCCTGTCTGAAGGGAGTGCCCTCCTTTACATTTCTATTGAATAGATAAAATATGTTTTCTGTACACTAGCTGGATTTACACTGCAAAAACAAAAGAAAAAAAACCCTGATTTTAAACTCTGATCCACATGTGATGTTTTCATTGTTGTAGAAAACATCACATGTGGACGTGATCCCTTTGATTGTAATTTGTCCTCAGCTGTGTGAATCCATCCAGTGTCAAACACCTCCATTGGACTTTTTATAATTTAAATATTGCCTTCCATTGTACAATGACCTGATGATAATAAATGGGAGAAAACAGTTATGAGTTTTTGTATTCGGCTAATTAGCACATGCACTTGAATTAATTCTTATTCAGCCTTTACCTTGGGTCAAATAGGAATAAGTGGACATAGAAAAAAGGATGGAAGATTTTTTTTTTTCTTAACCCTCCTGTTGTCCTCGGGTCGAATTTGACCCATTTTCAAAAAGTTTATCAGAAATTTGGGTTTCTTTAAATCAAATTGTCGACAGAAATAACGTGGATGGTTCCATACAATTCTCTTCACAAGTAAAACAAATGATCAGTTCAATACTTTCATTAAATAGTTATTGTTTTTTTTCTTTTCAATTTTATAGCATTTTAAGAAAAAGAAAAAAAAAAACAATAAAAGAACATTGAAAAAAGTGACAAAAATGTCAGGAAAAGCTTCAAAAACATTGGGGAAAGCAAGAAAAAAAAAATTGACCCAGAAAAACAAAATGTTGCATTGTCGACAGGAAGACAACACAAGGGTTAAATGTTTAACTTCAAAAGGCTCCGATGGCTCCATCTAGTGGTCGGTAGCTGCTACTGAGCACACTGCCTGACCTACACCACCCTCCTAAGTTTAATACAAATCCAAATTACTTTTTAAACCATTTAAGTCCTCATGAATGGTGGATAATTTCACCCACCATGAAATCTAAACAAAATAGTACATTTATTAATTTAATACTACACTGCGTTGCAAAGGAAAAGTCACAGGCAGTGAACAGCAGCGTACATTTGTCTGTTTCTAACCTTATGAGTCAGTGGTTGGGCACAGGCCATAATTACACAGGAAAACCAACAGAAAATGTTGATACAATCTCTTTAACACAGTTTGTTACATATCCAATACTCTTCTTGGAGAGCTTAGGGATTTTCTATAGTTTTTTAAGCTACAAACGCACTTTATAACTAATGTTTAAAGTACTTTTTATGTACAACCATATTTAATACCACAACCTGTAATTGAGGCTCACTTCAGGAGAAAACCATGTGTCAGCTTGTCATCTGGCTCCTGCACAAAGCGTGAAACTCCGGTGTAAAAAGCTCTGCCGGCAACTTCCACCACGACAGCCTTGAAGTCTCCACACTTGGTCTCCTGAACAGAAACACAAAAAAGAATCACAAACATGTCTCTGTGAACAGAAGTTTGTAAGTAGTCTTTTTTTGAAACAGATAAACTGTTGTTTTGCCACAGTAGCAGAATCCCAATAACAAAAGTAAAAAAAAGGATCATGTTACCAGAGTGACTTAGGGCAGAGGGGCGCACAAGGGCACTGAAGAAAACTGGTACCTCAACAGCTTTCCCTGTGAACTGGGACTCAGTGGCTCCACTCTGAAATGTCCTGGTCTGGTTCAGCTGGATGAGACCTTTGTGATACTGGAGAGCCACTCGGGCTGTAACACCAGAACCAGTGGGGCTCCGGTCCACCTGAGAACACGTTTAAACCATGTCAAGCCAGGTTTCAGATAGCTCTCCTCCTCAAAGTGTCAAATGACAAGGTGTCCGTAAAGTACCTGTGCTTCGGCAAACACACAGATATTGGCGGTGGGATCGGAGGAGTAATTATCTTTGCCGTCTGTGAGGATGGTGCCATAGAGGAAGGCCAGATCATCACTGGTTGGGTGGTGCAACTTCACCTAGGAGAGAATAACCTAAAAAATGTGAAATCAACATAGGTATGTGGACAGCCCCTTTTACATATATAGATTTCTGTCTTGGGCTATTTCAGATGTTTTCTCCCAGTTTGGTTATGGAAGAACTAAACTGCACAAAGCCCCAACCTCAATCCCACTGAAAGAACTAACACTGACTGCAATCCAAGCCTCATCACCCAAAATAATTTCTTACAAAAACAATTTAAAAACAACATATACAAGCCTTTTAACAGAAATGTAAGACGAATGCAAATTTGAAAAATGGGAAAAAGCTTCACCAGACAAACTGCCTATATTGTAAAGACAGGGGTGTCCAATCCTAAATAATGCTCTTTATTCCACTTTCTTCATACTGTGTGCCTTCCACAATACCATAATGATAGATGTTATTGTATTCATCAGTGGCACATTGTGTATTAGAAAAAAAAAATCTGCATCTGCACTGAGAATACTATGTGTAGTAATTTAACACAATAAACTTCTTACCTGACATTTGACAGCATTGGTCACTGCTGTGGCTGCATCTACCAGATCTCGAGTCCTGGACTTGGTCACATCGAGGCCAAACCTCTGGGCGTCTACAAAAGCGTAGAAGGCTCCTCCATAGCTGATGTCAACCGTCACTTCACCAAACCTTTCCACCGACACCGTCACATCTGGTGAAAAGGAATTTAGTAAATCCTGCAGAATCGAAAAACACCTGAAAACAGTCTGGTTTCTTCAGGGTGAGTGTCCTACCTGTAGCAAATGCAAACGCTGGCACACTGAGAAACCTCACTCCTCCTGTTTTACCATCAGAGTACTCGACAAACGCCTTCACCAGACCACAGGGACAGTGGATGTTCACTTGAGTCTCTGGTGACTGTGGTTCTTTCACCAGTTTGTAGTCCACAGCGAAGCGCCCCAGTGCGATGACTGCGTGTCCACACATGGTGCTGTACCCCTCGTTGTGCATGAACAGCACCCCCAGATCCGCCTCAGGTACCTCGCTGTCCACAACCAGGGCTCCGTACATGTCGTAGTGTCCCCGCGGCTCGTACATCAGCACCCTCCTGAGGTGATCCAGATGTTCCCGGACATAACGACGTTTGGACAGCACACTGTCACCTTTGACCTCTGGGTAGCCGCTGTGGATGATCCGTAAAGGCTCTCCACCTGTGTGCATGTCAACCACTGAGAGCTCCTCTCCCTCATGAGGTGGAAGCTGCAGTTCCATCTCGGTGCTGATTTAAAAAAAATAATAATAAACAGTTCTTTTACATCATTTTTGTATTGACAAGGCTCATTAGTGTAGATTATTTGCAAACTATGTCTTCTCACAGCTTTCCAGATTTAGGGACATACATTCAGTTGCCAGTTTATTAGGTACACCTAGCTCAAACTAATGCAGCCAAATACAACAGTCCTGCAATGAATCCTACTTTCATGAAGGTTATAAAGAGCGGTGTGATAATGTACAAAAAAAAGACATTTCCGAACAATGTGCAGCTTTTGGCCGGCCCAGCTAGGATTTGTCCATTGTAAGATCTTAATTGAGGGTTTTTTTATAACTTTATTTAAAGGAACAAGTCATGACATAAACTATGGTGATGTCTTCTAAAAAAACAACAGCGTTTTAACAGCTTTCTTATTCTTTTAAGAGGAAACTATATAATGGTTCGAGGTGATGGGTCAATCCGATTTAAGGTGGTGCAGTGGATTTCAAGGGGGGGGGAAGAGATAAATGGCTATAACTGCTAGCTTAGCTCGTCTGAGAAGACGCCCTTTTTGCTTCTCGTGTGGACGGGTTACCTGGTCAAAAACAGGCTTTCATGATCTCAAGCATCTTTTTGAGAGGATTACCAAACATGAAAGCAGTAGGACAACGCGGTATAATTGGAGCAAATAGCTACTGACAGCAAATGGAGGAAAACAGGTAAGTGCTCAGTCGGATGATCACCGGTGTTAAAACCGGTGTGTGAAATGTGAAATAGCGCTATATGTCAAATTGTTAAATGGTGTAATTGTCTTGTTTTGCATATGTGCAAAGTAGTTGTTATCCCATCAGTTTTTTCCCACTGGTGTTTGATTTCATCAATAACACAAAAAAGAACTCACAAAAAATAAAGTTTGTATTGTTGCCTATTAGATTTGTAGATGGTGTTTTGCCAGTATTGTAATCAAATTGTACATCTCACGTTGATGGTTTTTAATCACCATAATTGATGAAACATAATATCAGTTACGAATTGGACGAGGGAAACATGATTTTGAAGAGAACTTCATCTCCACACACGTTCAATCGGTTTAACCTGGATTATTACGAAACCAATTATCATAAAGATTGTTTTTTAAAAGTTGGGCTTTAATAGAAGTGAATGGGAAACGACGCGAATATTTGTAAGCCGGAATATGTGACCATGCTCTCCAGTAAAATGCTGCAAAAGGCCAGCGCTCATTGAATTAGTACAACTTTTATATTGTACAGCAATTATATTTACCTGGTTTAGATATTCTCTGTACTATGGGCCAAACTTCTGCAGAACCATAGACAGTATGTTAAGAACAAGTCTTTTTGGTTTTTGTTCTGCGCATGCGTGTTTCAGTTTGAAAAGACACTAAATTAAGTCATTAGTGCCACCTGGTGTTCTGGAGGGCTGCATACTGTATATGCATTAATTCGAATGCCAGGCTTTGTTTGCAGACATTGAAAAATATTGATAAGCTACTATTAACATATCAGCACTGATGATGAGGAAAACACTCAATGGATAGGAAGAACTTTCTTAATTTTGAAAATGTGAAGACATCCGCTATGCATAATGTTGTTCCCTGTGCCCTCTCCCCATGTTTCCTTTCTGTCTTTACTGTTAAACAAAAATAATCTATGAAGAAAAGAAGTAACTTAATAATGAAACTGATTGCAACCACTTTTCACGTTCACAAATACTGCTTTGACTCACTGGATCAACAAAAACACAGTTTGCAATGCTTTAGATTCACATTAAAGCCTCTGAACACCCATAAAGGTGTTTTCAGTTATTCTGGCTGATTAGACTCTTTTCAGGTTGAAGGTGGGCTGGAGCTTTGATGGGAACTTATTAGGTCACAAATTCTTTCTACCAATAAGGATGACAAAGGTGTCATTTGTCCCGCCCTAACAGGTGCAACAACATTAACAGTGGTTCAGGAAGATGTCAATCACTCAGTCTAACCACACCCACACAGTCCTGGAAAAGGTCCAATCAGCCACATTAACTATAAACACCTGTGTGGGTGTTCTGGGCCTAATTCTACGTTCCAGACACAATTTTTAGCCCGTAAGTTACGACTTCAAGTCACGACTCACGACTTGGTAGCGTTCCAGGCAAAGTCACGACAAACCCTTCTTAGCTAGCGGCTACCTTACGTTGACGTTAGCTAGCGCTAGCTGATACTAGCGATTTCTAGTCTG
This sequence comes from Sander lucioperca, assembly GCF_008315115.2. Taxonomy (NCBI): domain Eukaryota; kingdom Metazoa; phylum Chordata; class Actinopteri; order Perciformes; family Percidae; genus Sander; species Sander lucioperca. The sequence goes on from NC_050191.1 coordinate 17,471,192, forward strand.
CGACATATTTTGGGCTTCATTTAATAAACATAACCTGTAGTAGTACACAATTGTATGTGTATTGTTTTGATTACAATGTGCGGAATTACTTTACGTTGCCTATTTATGTCTATTCATTTCTCACTGTTAATCACCGGCGTCTGTACAACATCAACAGGGGTCGACATTGTTGTTTATGTGTGTGTGACGTCAGAAACTGTAACTGGGAGTACAACGATCTGGTACGAGTTCACGGGTAGTAGCTAAGTTACGGGTTTGACTGCCGTTCCAGGGCACTTTCATGGGTAGAAGGTTGTAAAAACATGGGTTACGGGTTGCCTGGAACGCAGCATAAGACTTACTTTTGTTGCATAACAGAGGAGACTAAACACCAGATGGCGAGCAGGAATCAGTTTTCATTATTCATTTCACTGTTGACAGGTTCCCTGTATGCATGCAATGTCATTTATGCATCTTATTTAAAATAGATGCACTGAATCAACTAATAGCTACATGCTTACATCCTCACAGTTCATACTGACATGATTCGCAGTCCCACAGAATATTAGAAAACATCATGAACTAAAACTGTAACCATGCTGTTTGTTAATGTACATTATGCTTATCCAAACAGAATGAAGAAATGCAAATATTTGCAACACCATGTACCGTTCTGGTTCTTTTAGAGTTACATAGCGATGTGTACAATAACCCATCATTTAAAATCTTCTGTGATCCAAAAACATGATTTGCATAACTATATAATCTTACAAGTAGACAAAGATAAAAATTCATTCATACTGAAATAAATACTGAAATTCAACATTAGAGCAAATACACCTGAGCAAGATGTATAGTTACAGGAGGGAATGTACAGTAAGTAATTTCATGTCGAAATATTCCCATCTTGTTTTAGGAAAATAAATATTTTAAAAGAAAATTGAGATAATGATAATTAACAACAAAAAATATATTATTAAACCACCATTATTGCATTCCTATTTCACATACAAGGGAATAAAGCTAAAACACAATTTAAATAGTTTCTAAACAGTTCATAAAAAGAATGCATAGTGCAGTGACAGATTCAAATGAGAAAATCCACCCATTATCCTCCAAAAAGGGGTATAACATAAACAGGGTTATCATTTCTATTATAAAACATGTGCGCAAAAACAGTAAAGATTTTTGATTATGTCTCATCAAAACAATCCTGAATGAGGCTTTATTATTGTAAGGCACATATTATTACCTGACAATAACTAAAGGGAGACATGTATTTAACATACATGGTGCATGTGGAAATGTTGCTCCAGTCTGTTCAGATGAGAAAAGTCTGAGATGAGTCTGCTCTCTAACATACTGTATGAGCAAGTCAAAGTTGTTTAAATTATTATGAAAGTTATGGCAGGTGAACCCTCTCACTTTTATCCCTTTGGTCAAGTGTTCTGCCAAAAACTGTAAATTAATATTCAGAAAAAAAGATAATGAAAATGACAGCTCTACAAAAAGGCCTAAACTCAAAATATGTTACGTAAAAAAACAAAAAAAAAATCTTTTATCAGGCTCAGATGTTTCAACAAAAGCCTTCATCAGAGTATCCGATACGTAGCTCTACACTGTTTATAATGCTTCTAAAATGTACTAATTTCCTAGCAGTAACAGCACAAAAGGTGTTTTTTAATTGTTTGTTCAATAATTGTTTGTGTTTGGCATTCTCAAATATAGTATACAAAGGATCTTCAAAGTGCCTCATAAGTCAAAGACTATTAGAAAAATCCCTGGGTTTTGTAGTGCTTAGATAACAATAAGTAGGGGTTTCTGCATGCAACCAGGTTGTGGGTTTTAAAATCAGTAAATTCAAAAAGGCCCATCGTCTGGTTTCGGTGTGACCAGCTTGGAGGCAGCGACTGAGTCTTGATTTCTCACTCTGGCCTTCGGGGAAGAAGTCGGTGGCAGAGAGAGTCTTCTTTTTATCGACAGGAGCCTGAGGATCTCGTTTACCTGAGACTCAAGGACCGACAGGCGGCCGCTCAGATTCTGAATGTCTCCCTTCAGCTCCAGCTTGGCCTCAAGCAGAGTGGCTTGAAGGAGCGTTTGTTCAGACAACGGCTGAACAAACGACTGTTTGAGGGAGTCCACCCCGAGACTTTGCTCAAATGGGTTTCTCTCCATCGGGCTCTTCTCCATCGGGCTTCTTTCAAAGGAGCTTCTTGAATCTCCGGCTCGGTCGATGCGTAGATCGCTCTTTGTGATACCACTGTCACAGGAGTCAGTTTTGTGCATGGCGCTTTCGTCACCTGCCTCTCCAGCACCGTTGCCCCCCTCTGTGCTCCCCGTCTCTCCACTTTCCTCCGAATCCTGGTTCTTATTAGCGGCTGCCAACTGTTCTGAGGACTGGGATTCTTTCGGCCACTCTTCTGCTGTCTGTGGCTCCTTTTCTGGCTCGACAGCAGGAGGCGGCGGTGAAGCAGAAGCGGCGCTTCTAAACTTTGCCCAGCCTCGAGCACCTCTGCTGCTGGTAACGCCACCTACAGCTCCCACTCCACCCGCACCACTGCTCTGTACAGGGCTGTTGACCCTCTGACAAAGCTGGCTCTCTGCACAAGGCCTTGCTATAGACTCCCCAGGCTCTTGTGTGCAGCTTTGCTCTGACGTCTCAGTGTGGACAAATGCTTGTGGAGGTGCAGCCATGCTGCAGCCGCTGCCTGCATTCCCTCCTCCTGTGCACGGTGCATTATTCTGCACCGTGGAGCTGTACTCCTGCTGCTGAGAAGATACAGACTGACACTGCGTGTACGAGTTTGAGTCTGAGTGATGGTGGCGCTGCGGCTCCACCTGCACACAGTTATGATCAAAGTAAGTGTGAGACTCTCCCTGTGTTTGAGCGTCTCTCTGCTGTCTGAACCTCTGGAACAGCTTGCGGACTGGGTGGTCTTCAGGAATGGAGAGAGTCACCTCGTTCCTCTGGCGTTCCTGCTCCTTCTTCACATCTGCAATCTTTCTGAAGATTACCTGCAAGAGGGAGAATCTGTGCATGAGGAAAGTGCTGTGGGATATTTACACGAGGCCACATTTCTACTTGGATGAAACAGAATGTACAATGCATGCTTTAAAGCAACCATCCAGACCTACTATGTATGTTGAAATACAAGACTTGAAAGCAGCTATGCATGAGGGAAATTGTTAATGGAGCAGTAATGAAGTAATGGAGCGATATCTCGGCCCTGAGAGTTTCTCAATTCCTCCAAAGAAAGAAGGTTGATGTAACTTCTACTTCTACTACTTTAATCTATAATGTTGAATAAACCGTGATAGAACTATAAATTCAATACAACATATTTAAAAAATGATATCAACATTTAACTCATCTGTTGGTTCGTCTGACACTAACTATCTTAGAATTTAAGTTTAAAGCCACAGTGTGAGAGAAAACCTCTATTATTGAAGGTTTCTCAGTCTAATCTTGATTCAGTTGCCCATGGCCAATTATCCCAAAAAGCTCTAGGGCATTTTTATGGTAAAAAAGAAACCTATTTAAACAAATCAGCTTCCCAAAATGCAACAAAAAAAAATCTGAAAGGTTAAAAATGTAGCTGTATAACACATAAAAAAAAATAAAAAAGCAAATGCACTTGAGTAATTATTTTCAGACACTGCTTGTATGAATTTTAACAACTTTAGCTTGTGTCCGTGTGCGGTTTAGATGCACATGCATGCAGGTAGACCAAGCACATAGTGTAACAGTAAAAGGGGCAGAGAGTAAATCTTAAACCTATGCAGTATAAACAGTTTCTAAAGCTGCTCAAATGAATAATATATGGCTTTGTTTTCATTGAATGCATTTTAAGTACAAGCCATAAATCTTTTAACGTGTAGCCACAATTTGCTTTAAAATTGTTTAGATTTAGAGCTGCTTCACTAACTGTATGATTTCAGCATTATTACATACAGTAAAACCTCTTATAATTGGAGCTGCAACTAACTAGAAGAGTCAGAGAGGACATTTAAAGAACATTAGTTACTTAAAAACATTATATATTCATTATAAACCTGCATGTTTCTGTAAACACACTGTAAAGGTACTGTATGACTGTTTGCTTTGTTAACTTGAGGCACAGTTCTAATTCTGAACTTTTCTAGATACACAGATTATATAAGTAAATATAAGTCTGTTAAATTCCTTTTTATAAATTTTAATTGATAACTATCGACTGTACCTCAGAAGCATTTCTATTTCATACAAGGCAGTCCTGAACAAAGAGCACAACGCACCACGTGTACCAGTTTGACTTTAAAGACAATATTCATTAAGAATGTATGTGATGTTCATCCCATAGGGTAACATTACAGCGATATATGAGCAACTTACTATCAAGACTGGAAAGTAATGGCTCTCAATACCTTAATGATATGTGTATCCTGGAGAAGGTCTATCAAATATTAATTAGTCTTAGTTTGTACTCAGAGAATAACTATTTATGTGAAGCTTCTGAAATGTTATTGTTGCATGTGCAGAGTTATCTAAAGGTGTTGGGTTTGTAATTTTAGGAGTAAGGACAGAAGATGAAAAACTTTATTAAGATACAATTTCCCTTTGTTATACTTAAGTAGCTTAACATTTTGTCATTCCACACTGTATGACAGTATCCTATGTTCTGTATCAAGTTGTTGCAAGTCTTTATTGAAGCTTTATGATGTTTACACTGAGGGAAATATTAATGTTTTTTTTTATGGCTGCACGATTGATCTAATATATGTACCCAAATTTCAGCAGGACATATCTGGCATGTTAGTGAAAATAAAGTTCTGTGTTTGGCCGCACAGCATGAGTTAGTAATGACTGACCCAGTGGCAGGCCACCACATGTAAACAATATATAACTGCAGAGCACCTCTGTAGTCCAGGGGTTTAAGGTGCTGATCAGGTAATGCAGCGGGGACAATTTTTCATGTTACACCTTCTACTCTGTAACAAATGTATTAAAATGCCCTAACAAATATTTACAAAAGTCTTTCTTTGGTTTACTTGTTTTAACCTTAAAGGAGCAGTGTGGTGTGATTTAGGGGGATATGTTTTCAGAAATCGAATATAATATTCATAATTATGTTTGTATTGGTGTATAGTCATCTGAAACTTAGAATCATTGTTTTTCGGTAGCTTAGAATGAGCCCGTCATATCTACATAGGGAGCGGCTCCTCTTACACGGAGTCCGCCATGTTGCACCACCATGTTTGTACAGAAGTATAGAACGGACAAACCAAACACCGGATCTAGAGAGGGCCTTTTGCGTTTTTACGTTACCTGAAGGCCACCATAGGTTTTACCAAAGAATTTCTAATATGAGAAGAAGTTCCACTCTGTCGTTACTTCCGGCTTCTGAACTGGTTGCAGTTCCACCAGAGTTCCATATAGGGGGCGCTCACAGGCCAGTGCAGAATGAATGGGACTCTATGGAGCTATACCCCTCAAAATCCACTTTTCTCAGGATATAATTTTTTGTCTAGTAATTCGAATGTTGCATTTGAAAGGGGAGGCTAAGAAAATACACACTGCTGGGTGTTAGATTTTTTTAAAGTGGCTTTTTTGTTCTAAAAAGCCTTTTAAAATGTCAATGACGTCATACACATATACGGCCAGAGATTCTGCTTTACGGCAAGCTCTGAGTCGCTTCCTTTTTTCTCTCGAGGCATCGACAACACAGCTGACAGGTCAGGCTCTCCCTGTCAATACACGTGCTACAAAGAGGTTTGTTAATGTTTTAAAGACCACGCCGAAATATTCACTCTGACATTCTGGTTCTGCTTCGGATGTCGTCAAGCGGGATCTCGATCGTAATCAGTCCTTCACTGACCAATCAGCATTCATTAGCAGAATGCTAGCGTGTTATGGGCAACAACGACTCAACCTGTAACAAATTGAAAGGGCATAAGTACTCGTTCATTCAACTTTTGACCTATAATCCATGTTGAACTTGCAAAAACTACAATCAAATCTGAGATTTCTCAACGACAATCAGGCGAAAGAGACAAATTTAGCCGTCTAGCTCCATAGGGTCCCATTCATTTTGCACTGGACCGTGATCACCCCCAGTGGAACTCTGGTGGAACTGCAACCAAAGTAGGTACAATGGGGCTTAATAGGGAGTGGAACGGCTTTCCGTAGACGGGCTTTGGTTTTACTACACACTTGGCAGGTGAGGTGTGAGGGCAGGGGTATTCAGTTGGCTGCAGTCTGCAACCTCGTTGCTAGATGACACTAAATCCTACACACTGCTCCTTAAAGAAACCAATAGCCTATACTTGACACTGAAAACTCACTGGAAAGAAAGAACGACAGCTATATTTTCCATTAAGAGTCAATTTTACCCGTTTTCGTAGATTGCATGTGAGAATGAGGTTGCGGGAGAACGTGTTGGCGAACGCTGTGTAAAACTCCAGAACCCTCATCAGTGCGTCTCTCCTGATGACGTGCAGATCGCAGTAAGTCAAAGCTCGAACATTTGCACAAGACCGGGCCGGCGTGGTCTCTTTCCAGAACACGTCTCCAAACACATCACCTTTACCTGGATGGAGCCAGACATGATCACTGTGTTTATAAAACCAGCAGAAAGTGTGTTGAATTCTTCGACATTAACATCTCATGGCACATTTTCTCTTTAAGGGGACATAATAGTCAACAGGAATTGTGGAAATGGAGTGTACAAAGAGCTTTCAGTGAAAGAGAAAACTTATAACAGGAATAAATAGGCTGAGGAAAATGTTCACTGCTGGATCACTGTGACCTTGCTCTAGATTGATCTACACAGATAAAACGTGACCCGGTTTATTACATAGTATTGCGTTAGATTACCTAGTATTGCAATGACCTCGTCATCCTGGATAACTTCTAGTGAACCGGAGACGACAAAGCAGAGGGTGTCGACGCTCTCTCCGATATGGAAGATGAGGTCTCCAGGTGCACAGTGTGTCGTCTGAAACTCCACAGCTAGAGAGCGCAGACAGCCGTCGCTCGCCAGACGGAACGCCGGGTGGTCGTTAAACACCTGCCGGTTGAGGTGGACGCAGATGTCCGCTCGCATGTCTTTAGGACAAATTGATAGAACCTGAGAGAGATGGTGGTGAGAAATCGGAGCATTTAATATGTCATTAAGGAAACCTGCATTAGCTATATCATATATACTCATTTGTGGTAAACGTTTTCCAAAGCAGTCCAGCCAAAAGTAATAAGTAAGTCATTTTAAAAAGGTAAAAATATGCCCTTATCCATGGGTAGGATGTGGTATAAAAATTACTCAAGACTTGAGTCTTAAGTGGAGGGTTAAACACAGCAAACCTTTGATAAATATGGGCTTATACATTATAAAATATACACCGACACACACTTGCCTTCCTCGGGGTGTTTTTCCTTAATTCATTAATCTGCTGGTACTTAGCGCTCTCAGTGATCTGCTGTGACCTTTGAGGCTTATTATTGTCCACAGCGGGTCTACCTGTCAACCCTGCCCATACATTTTTTATGATACTGTTTAAAATGATAGCATTCTTTCTTTTTGACAGCCAGCAACAGAGCTTTGTATCAGTTTAACTTTGGACTTAAAAGCACATACGTGCACTACAAACTGTATCTAATCAGTACACTGTGATAACAATACACTATTCCCACTTAACATTTTAATTACAGTATATATTCGGTACATTATGAGTATAAGGTGTAAGAGCATTTCAGAGTTTACCAAGAGATAAGATGTCATGAACTCCTACTACTAGCAATTACAATAATACCTTATCTGTGTCAATGCCCTTAGACATGGCCCAGGTGGAGACGATGAAGTCCATGACCCTCTCACTCAGACCTTTGGGAATCTGATAAAGCTGCAGGAAGTCGCGCACGTTGTTGAGCATTTCATGGTAGCGGTTTGTGTTGGTGTACATCTGCTGGAAGATGGTGGTGACATTTCCAAAGATGGTTGCATACAACAGCGCTAAAAAAAAAGATTAAGAGTTGAGTCTTCAGGTACCTGGGCAAAAACTAAGCAGCCTTACAATGGACCGACATGCAGGGCAGATTCATTTAACAACATAAGAAGAAACAATATGTTTTATTTCAGGAGTTCGGTTCACATGGAGGTCTGAAATGTTTTCAGGTCAAAAAATGTATCCAATTTATTTGTATTCCATACAGTATTCAAGTATTTCACCTAAATCTGGGTTTAATTATTGTGCCAATTAATGGATTATTACACATAGTATTCTTAATGGATTAAATGCATGTTTTAAGGAGGTTTAAGGGGGTGAAAAAACCTTAACTTTTATCTTATTTATTTTTCAATTGTGGTGCAAATTATGTAGTTCACCCTGAACATGGAGATAATCAATTTAGGGATGTTAAGGGAAATTAAGGGATGGTTTTCCTGTTTTTAGGAACAGTTTTAAGAGGTTTTTACTCCTTAAACTATGTATATAACCAATAAAAAAATACCCTAATTACAAACTATTATCTATTCATTTTTCTCTCAAAATCCCATTACAGATAGCTCAGTTACATCATTATTAATGGGTAAATCAATTGATTTGTAATCCTGTAAAGCCCAACACATGAAATAATTATCAAAAAAATTACAACTTTTTAAAAGGCTGGTGTTTTTACCTTTTGACAGAAGAAGAAAAATAGTATGCACTTTCAATTTGCATATATGATTTCCTGTTAAGGTCATTGAGTGGTGGATTGAGCGTTTATAATTCATAATGCACATTTCCCGAGTAAGAGTTCTGTGCTGTAGTGACCTCAAAGAGTCAGTCAGCATCTCGAATCGTGAGGTTTTACCCACTCAAGAGGAAAGAGTCGTCTCCAGTCGCCACAGCATGATCAGAGAGGTTAGGATACATATCTAACGTGATGGCTCATTGTCCTTTTTACTACACTCAAGCCTGCAGGCAAACTCTCTCTTTCTTCATCTACTCTCACATAATTACTGTATCTGTAGCTGGAGATTTATCGGCTGTAATTGAAGCCGACACTTCAGTGTGACTGAGTGATCTTAGTGATCGAAACGCTACCAGAATACTGGGCGTTTAGTTTCGGAAGTACAGACCTTGAAGCGTGGCTGTCAGTTTGTGTTTCCCTCACTATTTTTATTGCATCACTTTACATGCTGTTTTAGAGGAGTGGGCCAAAGGTTAGTGAAGGAAGGCGAGTCGTGACAGAGGAACTGTAAGCAAAGGCTGACAGTGGAAGCAGTGACCCTGAAGGTGAAGCTATTACTGTAACTGCAGTGTGATGAAAATAATACAGACCCCTGCATAAAAATAGATTTCTATTTTTATAAAGAGGTTCAAAGATATTTAAATGAGGCATGGTTTATCTTTAGATATAATAATGTCACGTAATCAAATCACTTTTTAAAGTGAATAGACTCATTTTTGTGAATGAAACATTCGGGGTAGATGAGATTAGGTTTATTTAATGTTCACCACTCCCTAAATTACCGGTAGTTTTAATGTAAAGTTAGAAATATGACACTGAACGACAGCGTAGACGCCTATAGTGTTATACAACATGCTGAGGTCTATAGTACTGCATCACTTGTGAGTTCATGTCACGCAAGTCTTTACATAATAAGCTTGATCTTGATCCAATTTAAAGTTGTATCTCATCCAAAACTGCCAGTCCCCCAGATCTTAAATCAAAACCATAAAATGTACAGAATGTAAAAAATACTGCATCATGGTTGGTTGAGATAATGGCTTTCACTTGGACTCACCGTCACAGTTAGTTTACTGCATGAAAATAGTTATGTGTCCCTAGTATTTTTCATTAAGCTTCAGTAACAAAGACATGTATTCCTTGAGTTTAAACAAATTATTTAAATCCTAAAAGGGTTAACGATAATTTAAGTATGAGTGAATCAACACAAAGACGATGCTTTTTTGCTGATAGAGGTAAGTGATGGCCAATCTTCAGACAGACCCCCATTGAGCAGGCTGTGATGGGCGCTGAACATGTCACTTTTTATTATCGACAAAGCCGAGTCCTAAACGCTCCACAGTGGTTCAAACACCGAGGCTGTAGCTAAATGTGAATTACACAACCAGAGTCAAGAGGGAGCGTAAACTACTGAATACTGACGAGGGTGAAGAATTATTTATGTATATGAAATTCTTTGTTATAAGATTTAAAATGACACATATGTGCATATGTCAATATGTGATTTATATGCTGTTTTGTGTTGTTGCCTTTAGTTGATTCTGATAACAAAGCATGCAAACTACATCAAGTCAAGATCCAAATTATACAACATACATACAACATAGGGCTGCAACTAAAGATTATTTTATTTTCGATTCATCTGTCGAATATATTCTTGATTAATCGATTAGTTGTTTGGTCTATAAAATGTCAGAAACTGGTGAAAAATGTCCATGAGTGTTTCCAAAAGCCCAAGATGACGTCCTTAAATGTCTTGATTTGTCCATAACTCAAAGATATTTAGTTTACTGTCATAGAGTAAAGAAACTAGAAAATATTGTCATTTAGAGCTGTAATCAGACAATTTTTTCAAAAACCTTTCTTAAAGAAACTACTCATCACCGATTAATCGGTTATCAAAATAGTTGCAGATTAATTTATCAATCGATTAATCAATGCAGCTCTAATACAACAATGTTGATCTCCACTTTACGACAAATCAGCTATGTGTGATCAAACTGAGGCTTAAACTGTACTTAGCATTTATGCAGAAACCTGTACATCTACACCATATGTTACTTTACTGGCAGACAACCAGCCGGGCTGTGGAGCACATTAGTATCTAGCATGCAAGTAAATTCATCCAGATTGTTTCAACTCATGCAAGGTTGTACTGACATTATTATGAATGGATGAATGCATGAACAGAATGGAAACAGCATCAAAGGATGCATGTATTGTCTGCTGTAGAGTGATGGGGAACACAAGTGATATTACATTTAGACAAGTAAGTGGCTTGTGCCAATAGAAATTGGTCACCTTTTTCTAGTGAAGAGAAAGCGCACAATCATGAGTCTGATGCAACCTTTTTTAATTTTGTTTCAGCACACATTTCCTTCATACTGTACACCACTGAAACAAAAGTGGAGCTGCTGTGCGTTTGTCCCCTGCTCAGATTTATTTGGACTGTCATGGTCGTACTTTATGTCCATTGAAGAAAAAAAATAACAGTGGTCACTTTGATTTAAGCTGTTTTGAAAAGCTTTGTCTTAATTTCCCTGACAAATTGCCCACTTGCAATTTACAAATTCAGGGTTTGTGTTATTTGTCAGAGGCTTGGAAGATGATTGGAGAGGCCTTGTGTTAATCAGGAGCTGTTTAAATGTGTGTGTTCGTGTTATAGAAAGAGCTTGTGTGTATCTGTATTAGACGGCTGTGTGACTCCATTTACTGCTCCATTAACCACCACTCGTACCAAGAACAGTAATAATAGGATATTATTTATGTAATATTAGAATTGTTGTTTTCTAACGTGTGATTCAGAAAAGATCACAACTCTGAAATAAAATACTTCTTGAGATTTTATAAAATGTTTGGAACACAGTGCTTAATGTAGGAAAGGGAGTAAGTACTTACAGCCCACCATCATCATAGCCACGGAGAAAATCTTCTCTCCATCTGTGGCCGGAGCGATGTTGCCAAATCCGATGGTGGTGAGACTCGTCATGGTGAAGTAGAGGGAAGAAATGTACAGCGTGTCCTTGTTGGGCCCCCCCTCCCACTGTCCTGTACCACTGGCGTTGTAGCGGTAAGGAGTCCCGATGCTCAGAGCCAACTGGTAGAGCCAGCTGTCTGTCTTAATGGTGTTGGTTGTCTCATCGATGACCTCGTAGTCCCCGATGCTGTACCAGATGCAGGCCAGCCAGTGGGCCACCAGACCGAAGACGCACACCAGCAGAACCAGGACGGCTGCTCCGTACTCCAGGTAGTGGTCCAACTTCCGGGCCACCCGGCCCAACCTGAGCAGGCGGATCACCTTCAGGGAGCTGAACAGGCTGCTGAGACCCTACAATGAGAGACAGGAGGAAGATATGAGTCAAACTAAGCAGCAAGTACTTTGATGATCATTTAAGCCACAAAAATGTACTTGTTCCACATTTTTAAATGTGAATATTTTCGGAGTTCTTCTATAATTATGAACTTAATAGCTTTGGGGATTAGACTGTTGGCCGGACAAAACAAGCAATTTGAATAGGTCAACAAGTGCAAATGAGAATGTTGTACAAACTTGGTTGTACAAAGCCACCAATAAAAATGCAAGCCTTTATATCTACGTTCCGCTCCACTATGTTCACCAACTAGTGCCTAAGCGACTCTCTTAACATTACATGTAGTCATTTGATCCATTGTCAATATGAAAAACTGTTGATAGCAGCTTTAAAAGAAAATAACATGGATTTCCTTACTGGGAGTACATGATCTTCTGCTCGTGTGGTATTTCTGTGGAAAATTGAAGACTCACGGAGATGGCTTGATCGAGAAGCAGATGTGATGACATCCTTCATAGAAACAGTCAATCAGAAATGTTTTGATATTTATATGCAGTGTTAAGTACAAACCCATCTGCCATTTTAGCAATACAATTAATACAAATTCCCTCACCTCATCTACATGTTCAAAAGCGTTAATGATGTCGTAGGGCAGACAGGACAACAGGTCAATGACGAACCACGTCTTCAGGTAATTCATTCGTATGAGCTTTGCGTCTGAAATGACCTCCCCAGCGGGACCCACAAAGGTGGTGTGGAAGTTAAGCACAATGTCAATCAGGAAGACCACGTCCACGATGCTGTCCACCACCAGCCAAGCCAAATTGTTCTGCTTTGTCTTAAAGGAGACGTTATAGGGCACCATGATGGCGGTGTAGAATGTCAAGATGAGGATGATCCAGTCCCAGGTGGTCTTGAAGGTGCAGTAGTGGAGGATGATGTGTGGAGGGGTCTTGGGGGCTTCCTGTTTGTACTGAGGGAGGATGTCCGATCCCAGCTGGAGAGCCTTTCATTCAGAGGGAATATTTAACATCATGAGTACAGAGAGAGTCACATGTTAAGTGCCTCAAGGAACAGTTGTGGAACCTTATCTTTATAAATGTCTGTAAATTGCTGAACAATTTCAGGGTGAAATTTTCCTTTAATGGGAATTTAAAGACTAGATCTTTTATCTTTAAGGCACTTTCTTAATTTAACTTAAGCTATTTTTAAGTACATAGCATTGGAAAACAAACAAATCTTTTAGACCTGGACGCTGCTCACCTCAGCCAGTCTGGAGGGCCGTTGGCTGACCTCAGTCTTGCTCAGCGGTGCTAACTGCTGCACCACGTTGCGATTGTTGGTCAGTGCCCGCGTCAGTCTGGCCAACTTCGTCCATCCTGCTCCGAGACAAAGACAGACAATTTCATGCAGGCAGGCAACACAAATACGAATGTTCACACAAAATTTACCAGATTTTAATTTTACAAACAATGCAGAACTGTCACTTTTTAATATCGCCAATAGCAATATCCTATATAGTGGGAAATAATTTCTTTACTCCAGCATCAACAATCATACAGGCAGGTTTACAAGATACCTTTAGTTTAGAGAGAAGTAATTTTTCCAATCTCTAAAATTGTGCTTGAATGCATCATCTTGGAAGACTTTAACTGCATTTCTATGCAATAAGGAAGAAATGGCACCTGGGATGTATGCTGAGTAGGACTTGATGGTGTTTAAATCATCACTGTAAAAGCAGTCACATTTTGTCAACTGGCTGGGGACTGATTTATGCGTTTTATTCCCTCTGTGTCTAATCAGTATTTTCATACATTTACTATCCCCATGTGGTCTGAGTGTCCTCTGTTTCTGCTGTATGTAAAAGTCTTAGTGGCACACTTAATCCTCAGGGACATGGCACCCACAGAGACCAGTGTTCACTGACCCGCACACACAACACCTGGACAGTTGTATGTTACATACCATGAAACAAATGTCTGTTTAGTCACAGCCATGTGTGCTCAAGATTTTCGGCTGCGCTGCACCCACCATGGTCTCACTGGGTAAAATTGAGCTTTGATAATAATGGCTAGACCTTAATGAGACATTCACTTGACAATAATGTGATCTTAATTTGATGTAAATGTGCTAACCCTTTTCAGTGTGTGGAAAAAATCAAATCAAACAAAAAGCTCCTCCAACATCCCGACTCCACTGAAATACTGAATGCAGTCCAGTTGAAACTATTTGGTCTACATACAAGAACATGAACTGTCTAACCTTTAGTTGCTTCATCTTCAATCGGCTGTTTAAAGAGCGTAATGTCTCTGAAGGTACAGAGGAAAAGCACCACCTTGTTGTTCTCATTTCTGATTGGAGCTACCTGCATGTAGAGCCATATCGGTGTTCCTGTAGAAAACAATTCAAATGATAGTTTTAAGAGAGCACAAATGGAAATAAACAAATGGGACAAAGGGGAGTAAATGTCATCATGCATTATTAATATTAGTATTAATAAAAACATAGGGCTCAATAGGAATACTCACTATTCTTTGTATAGAGCAGCACCTCATAGAAATTGGACTCATAGTTATCAAAGGTCTGTCTGATTTTTTCTATAGTCTTCTTATCAGTCAGGTCACCATACATGAAACTGCAAGGTAAGGGAGAAAGAATACCAAGAAGCAAAAAGGAAGTGTGTTGTTAGCTGATCATGGGGAAAGAAGGGCAGAGGATTGGATACTTTTTCTTCGTTAAATCTATATTGTAGTTGCTGCAAATCATTGGTCACATTGACAACTGAAAGATCATTGTAGATCATAGTATTTTATTCATGGTTATCTGTTTGTCCAAATTTACCACTTCCATGATTAGTTGACCTTTCCAAGATATATATTTCTTATGTATATAATGATCAGGTCAGATTTTTGGGTACCTTTTCCACAACAAGTGGAAATTGGCTGTTGGGGCGAAATCTGGCTCATTTACAGTTTTTTAATCAATGAACACGGTCCCTGTCAAACAAACTAAAATGATATATCACTGCTCACCATATAAAGATATATTGGAGGTGCTGGAGCTGAGATTCAATATGAAAAAGAAAAGGCATCTACACACTCCGATCTGTGCAATATTCACTTATGGATGCAAGCCCTCGGACAGGCCATTATACAACAAAAGGCATCTTACTTGCACGTGCTACTCCTGTGCATGACTTCAGCTCTGTGGTATCCAGACAGCTTGCAGAATCCATCATTGCTGTAAACGACAGGCCACTCCAAGATCTGAGCATTTCCCAACAGGAAACTGGTTTCTGCAACAAAATACAGCAGTCTGATACAAAACTAGTCAATACTAACAACAGGCCTGCAGACTAAAGTGCACCTGTTGATCAACCTTTTGAGGGTTTTTATCAGTAAAAGCTGGGGCATCCTTACAATCATCACCACAACTGGAGTTATGCAACGTCTTTGAAACTCAACTGATTTTTCCAATAACAAAAACCCTGATATTTTGATGTTTTTTATTTTATTTACAGTGTCCTATAAATGCTGCTGACCAGTGTCATGAATTAGAGAAAACCTTAGTGTAAACAGTGTGTAAGTCTGTACCTGAAATATTGCAATTTTACCACTACTAACATTCTTTAAATAACCATAATGGAAACAGAATCAATAATACTGAAAGCTGAAGAAAACAGTGGTAATCAGACGAGTCACTGGGCAGAAATAGTTGTTGATAAAATGTTTATGTTCCACCCTTAATGTTAATTAAATATAGATGAGGAGCTGTAAAGTTCTCCAGCTTCACAGCAGTTTGGACAGAGCTGCCATCTCAAGAGAAAAGACTGAGCACATTTTGTCCAATCTACAGGCAGCATTGAAACTGACAAACTTAAAGCATTATGTTTATCTTGAACTTAACGCTTGGGTTTTTCTTATAATGAATGCATCTACTCTGCAGCCATTTGCAGTGTTTCAGGGTCTGAGAGAATCAGATCTGTCTAAAATATACTACAGATGTGAGACATTTAATTCATGTTGCATTTCATCTGTACTTGTAATAAACCCTCAGCCTCACTCTCATTGGGAAGCTATGTCAATCCAAAAAGGATTTTTCAATAACAGTATTACCTTTCTGAAATGTAAACAACAAAGATCACTGCAAAACGATACACTAATTAGGTGTAGGCAATAAAATACCATAAAGTGCAACTGAGTTACCATAAACAGAAATCACATTATACATCCCCTAAAAGAAAATCAAAAGGGCCTTTGTAAGAATGAGAATGCACGTTTGTTATCTTACTTTTGATGCTCATATGAGTGTTGAAATTTCAAAAAATCAATACG
Source organism: Sander lucioperca (assembly GCF_008315115.2). Lineage (NCBI taxonomy): Eukaryota > Metazoa > Chordata > Actinopteri > Perciformes > Percidae > Sander > Sander lucioperca. The sequence continues at coordinate 17,487,523 of NC_050191.1, forward strand.
CCAAAAATTCACCATGCAGCACTTTTGGGTTTCAGGTAAAATAAATACACATTGTCTGGCTGGCCATCTGTATTGTATTGATCTGCTGTATTATTATTTATTTAGTCATGTATTGTGTCATGCACATACATACAAGTGCCCAGCCCACACAGGCTTATAAAACACCAAAAGAATCAGCCAGATAAAAAGATTCCCTTCCTAAAACACAGCTCAAGTTTTTTTATAATCATTGATCTAAAACAGAAGAATTTATCAGAAAAAATATAGTTTTTATTAGAAAGAGTAGCCCTTAAATTATCATATAATGAGCTATAAAAGCTTAAATGGCCTTGGACAGACCAGTAAACCTGCCTGTTTCTCTAGCTAATGATAGGAGTATGCATGTCTTCAGGGGTATCAGAATAGACTATTATACTGACTTTAGTTTATTAATCTAGGGAATTGGGATATGAGGCGTATTGCATAATTCATCAGTATGCATATTAATTGTAGTTGTAAAAAGTGAAAAATTACAAGAAAGTGTCAGTTGCTGCTGCTTCCCATTAAATAAAATAGAAATAACATTGCAGGTTTACTTCAGCGTCCCATGCAGCCCTGTGCGGTACCTTGATTGACATGCCAGATCAACATCTATTAATTCTGTTTTTTCCTTTCAGAACAAGACTCACCACTGGAGCGCCGGACAATATTTTCCAGAAAAGTGTTCTGCGGAGCCACCAGACCTCTCTTGCCCCCATGCATTATGAGGGTTCCGGACAGAGACCCAGAGCTGCTCGGTGGTCGTGCTGATGTCAAATACCCCCCTCAGCTTTCTGCCCGACTAGAGCGTGGACCACATCAGTCAAGTTAACTAGAAGGATAAGAGGCACTTCCGGACTGAGGTTTAAAAAAATAAATGCCTCATTGCCGAATGTGGCGTTTTTTTCAGTGTAATTGGCTACAAATTGAAGACTAACGTGGAATCTGAGGTAAATGGTAATTATTATCCACCAAACTGTCATTTTCATATCACATTCACAGCCACGGCGGTTAGGGTCGCAGGATAAACGTAGTCACAATAGCCTACATGTATGCTGTAGCAGATAACTTATTTACCCGCTAAATAAAGATCAGTCAGGTAGCCTATATCTTGTACAAATATTACGTAAGAGTCACGTCAGCCTTTATCATAAAAAAAAAAAACAACAAAAAAACGCATGAAAGTTTAAGCTTTGATTTTGAAAGGAAAGTCCGCCGTTTTCCGGTGTTATTCTGGTATCTTTGTGTTACGGTTTCTCAGACCTGCAGGCTACTCTGACCTGGAATTTTTATTATATTTTTGTATGAACTTACATTTTGTTTTTGATTTTGATATGGTTAATTATTTGGAGATGTATTTGTGTGTATTATGTTAATGAGATGGTGTAGGCCTACAATTTTTGTTTCTTTTCACTATCCATAACTAGGCTAATAATAATGTCACAAACACTTTTCAGGTAGGACTACATAAAAAAAAAAACATTTTATGTAGGCTACCTGAGAAATGTTTAGAATTATGTTTGAAAATATGTGTTAATATAGTTTTAATCTTTGGTATCTGTAATTTAAAAAATTAGAATTAATTAATTAATTAATTAGAGTATTGCAGCTTGATGCTGTCACACAATGTCAACAAGACATTTTCACCTGGCTATACCCAATGTTTAGATCTGTTGTGGTATTTATGCAAATTAGCACATACGTAATTAGATTATGCACCGTTTGCCCATGTTGTCAAACAATTTCAAAAAACTTGTAATACATTTTTTTGTTTTTCTTGATGTAAATAATCAACTCAGTAATTTTCATGGTGATAGCTAAAGGTTAGCATGTTTACCCTATTCACATGAGAAAAAGAATGAATAGGCGTATGAATAGGCTATATTTGGGTCTTTTTTTGAAACTTTCCCCTAATGGGATTCTTCTGGGCTTTTTTTCCTTACTCAGGACATATTGAGGATACAAAATCAGTTGAGTTTGCTTCTGTTGCAATTTGGCCTACCTTTTTTCATAAAATGACTGGACTATAAGGAGAATGGAGTAAATTACAAGTGAAATCGAACGTTACTAAAAACCACTACTCAAGTACGGTACTTAAGTACAATGTTGCGGTAGCTTGATTAGGCTTTTTTAATTGTATGCTACTTTAACTACTCCACTACATTTCAAAGATAAATATTGTACTTTTATATTTCAATACATTCATGTGACACCAACAGTTAGACTTTGTGGATGAAGGTGTTACGTACTAAACATTTTACAGTGCCTGAATTGGACCAATAGGTGCCAGTATCCTAATTCAGCAGTTGCATAACGTGATCATTGCATGTGTCTTGGATGTATTTATATTTATACGTAGGCTACATCTTTTAAGGGTGACCCCCAATAGGCGACTATTCAATCTAAGGAGCCTGATTCGACTACTAATCTCACAGTTGAATCATCCCATTATCTGAAAATGTGGTTATGAAACAAAGGATCATTCCATTCGGCCTACATGGGGATGCTGAATGTCTGATTTTACATACAGTTCCTTGTTTTTTTTTTTAATAAATCTTTTTTTTTTTTTTACTTTTAATACTACTACTTTAAGTAGGCTACATTTTCCTGATGATACTTACATACTTTTACTTGAATAACATTTTTAATGCAGGACTTTTACTTACAAATACTTGAGTATTTTTACAGTGTGGTAGGTCTATTAGTACTTTTACTTAAGTAAAGTCTCTGAATACTTCTTCCACCAATGCAATTACCTTTTTGCAACATTGGATTGTTTTTTTGTGTAATGTGTAATTGATCACAACTCCAGCAGGGGTGGTAGACTTGAACATTTTGGATATTGGTTGACTAACCAAACATTAAGTCAAACGAAGAAGAAAACGAACAGAAGAAGAGTGGGAATAATAACAACGACGTAGTTAGGAGTTATCACTGACCAGTAGTCCAAATCATATGGTCCAAATGGTCGGTGGCCGTAAGAAATAACGTTATACCGTGAAGTAATGGTTATCTGTTACGGACTTTGGATGCTTCCGTCCACGACGGTGTACAAGGTCTGTGTTCTGTCTGCAGATACCAGGTAGGCTAATAGACAAGGGTAACGTTAGCTGCTTCGTGCTGTTAGCTAAGTCGCTGTTATTTCATTTCGTTAAGAGGAATGCAACGGCCACCGAGCTTCACTCTTTAGGCTCACTCAATGAACATGAACTCTATTTTTACGGCGGAAAAGTGTTGTGCATTTTAAACGAACAGTTATTTTAAGTCATGGCAAACGACTATGTAAGGAAGTTTATACAGATGTGTAATTATCTCCAAGACCCCCGCCATGTAGCGAGGTTTCAAAATGTTTGCGGCGTTAAAGGGACATTTCCGGGTAAACTGGTCAAGCCGGACAGTGGAGATTCGGAGCCGGACTGCCCCGGACTGAAGAAGAGGGTGCAACAAAGGCGACCAAGCGCGGACGTTTGTGTTGGGAATGGAGCAGCCGGGGATGCGACCGCGCCACTTTTTAACAGGATGCAGGGTGACGTTTCCGTCAGGCCTGATGGTCCATCAGCAGCTGCTAATGTCGACCCAGACGCCGCCAGAGCAAAACCCCTCCGGAAAAACTCCCTGACCGGAGATGTGGGTCAAGAGTTCCTGATCCACAACAAGTTTCTGTTCTACCTGTTCACGTTTGGGACTGAGCTTGGCAACGAGATGTTCTTCATCGTATTCTTCCCCTTCCTCTTCTGGAACGTCGACGCCCTGGTCAGCCGGAGACTCATCATAGTCTGGGCCTGGAACCTGTTCGTGGGGCAGTCCACCAAAGATATGGTCCGCTGGTCCCGGCCGGCCTCCCCTCCTGTGGTGAAGGTGGAGGTCTTCTACAACTCCGAGTACAGCATGCCGTCCACGCACGCTATGACAGGGACAGCCATACCCTTCTGTGTCTTCATGCTGACCTACGGACGATGGCAGGTGAGCATCCTTTTAAACACACCCAACGTCTCAAATACAGATGAAAACAAAGTATTTAAATGCAGTTGCCGCAGACAAAAGATGTGCAGTTTATGTAGAAATGTACAGCTTGAGTGCAGAAGGCTGAATTACCAACAGGGCAAAGAAGTCAACTGCCACAGGATATGAACGTGTTTTGATAACACACAGGGAAGGTTGCAAGGCGCACCAGTCCCAAGACGTCCAAGTGCCACATAGTTTTTTTCTTCTTCACATCCTATACATTTCAGTGTATTGTTTCTTCAGGTAAATTTGGAAAAAAAGACCAGAGTTCAAGAAACACACAAGGCATCTGACCTAATAAAATATATAAAGCTCCACATGACATTTTTCTCCACGGCCCCCCCAGTGTCAAGGAGGGTCAGTCAGTGGATAAGTCTGGCCACAGAAATGCAAAACCACAGACTGCCTATAAATCACTGTTAATCTTTGCTGCCTAGTCTCGTATGAAGACAACAAACATTCCTCTGTTAAAGAATACAATAGGTCATCAAAAAATGACAGGATGTGTCAGAGGGGTACAGGTGATGAGTGAAAAGGTAGCTTTGATAAAAGACTCACTGTTTTACATTGTGTGAGACAGATGGGGGACTAGTAAATGTGTATGTGTAGGGGAAGTGGAAGTATCAAATCAAGTTTCAGTAAACATTTGGATCTAAAGTATCAATGAGCACTACAGCAAGGTAATTTAACAAAGTAAGACAGTCAGGGATGAGAGAACACACATTCTCCTGTGACTGAGTGTTCTGGTTAAGATGGGGCACAGGGGGTTGGGAGGGTTTCTTTACTGCTGCGGAGTTAAGAGAGAAAAGAGTGTAGTATCAGTCCGGTCAGAGAGCTCAAAGAAATCAAACTTTTCACCTACTGATAAGCTGTCGCTAATTAATGTTAAATCCATGTGTAACTTGATGGCAAGCCAAAATGAAAATTGGCTGATGTCGTGTTCGTGTATCGTCTGCACTCTCTGCTGTAAGATCTGTCATGAGGCAAGAACCTCCACTCCAATGTTTTGAGTTGTCGTCATTAATAACTTTAGTTATGCTATCGAACCCTAAGTGCAAGCCTCTATGCTGTTTGAAAAGTGATTAATTAATGACACACAATGCATTCCTGTCCTTTTGTTAGGTCCCATGCACATCCTGTATTTCAGAGTTTTTTAGTAATCTCTTAGTTAAATCAGCCTGTCCCTGCAGTGCATATTGTATACTGCATGTTTAATGTTATTTCGCAACAACTTTTAACTTTTATCAGGTTAAAAAAGAAATGTAAGCGTAGAGCCCTGCCAAGGGGTCACCACCAGGAAAGAAGAGCTGAGAAACTCATACTCCTTTTTGTTGTTGTTGTACACCTGCATAAAAGCTTAAAACTGAGTTTAACCAGTTTACTGAACTGCCTAAACTCTTTTGGTGTCCGGTTCCCTGATGTGGAAGGTCAAGGAACTGAAACATTTCAGAGAAAGAGGTTAAAAAGGTTACAAAAGACCATAAACCGCTTCCAGGGCAGGAGGAAAATTCAAAGTGTTAGCTTAGCATGTTAGCATGCTGATATTAGCATTAAGCTCAAAGCACCACAGTGCTTAACTACAACCTCACAGAGCTGCTAGCATGGCTGTAGGTTCTTGTTTGACCTATGCAGAGGTCACTGTGATACTGAAATACTGCAGTATTTCCACTGACGGGGAACTGTTCAGGAGACTTAATGTAAATCTAGCCTGTTGCCATTAACGCCCTGCTAGGGACAGTGGTACTGTAGCTTCTTCTACTGTATTGTCTGGTCATAGTCAACAGGATGTTGAGAAAAATATAGTCCTGCAAAATGAGTCCATGGGCCTTTGTATCAGAAAACTACTGTATTTTTGTATTTTTTTTGACGGCTCATCGTCACCCACCTTTCTAATATCAAGGTTAATGTAATGCCATGTCTTTATGCTCTCTCACTCTCTCCTAGTACCCCTTTCTCTTTGGCTTTTGTGTGGCCCTTAGCTGGAGCGTCCTGGTCTGTGTAAGCAGAGTCTACATGGGGATGCATTCTATTCTGGTCGGTATATTAAATAATTAATGTGAAGTAAATAATGCCTTGCTGAAAAACTGTAAGAGTTAACTTGATAATGTAGACTGACGCTGCCTCACCTGGACAATTTGCCTCCACTGACACCTGTAGTCCCAGCTGAGAATGGTTACTCAATGAGCTCTACCTTATCTGGGTTAAAAAATATATTCTGTTCAAATCACCTGCATATTTTCATTTCTGTAAGTGGACAGATTGCTTCTTTTTTACACGTTAACTTAAATAAATAACATTAATATGCATGACAAAAACGCATGCCCCTTTTTTAATAACATACACAGAAAGTTAAGATGTCTGATTTGTGAGAATATAAAGCCAAGCCAATAAACAAATCAAAGCCAGTAGATAAGGTTAGATTAGATTTGGTGTCCAGGCAACCGAGGTTAGTAGATATTGTTTATGTTCTGTAGTACAACAATAGTAACGCCTGTTTATCAGTCAGCAGCTCTCCTGATTTTTGTTTATTTTGATTATGTAGAAAGTGATGCTGAAAGAGCTCAGACTTTGTGTGCATTGCTTGCAGTATGTTGGCACTGATGTAAAGAATGTCAGAATATATTTTTGATTTTAACTTCTCTTGTTAATTCTGCCGTTAAAACTTTACCAATTATATTATTAATGTGCTTTATAAGACTGTAGGTATATCAAGCAAGTAATTTTTATAGTGCAAATGTGAGTAAAACATATCGGCTTTCATAGCGAATATGCCAGGTTTGTGATGATTTATGTCCCTGTGTTGCAGGAGGTAATCACTGGCTTCCTGTACAGCCTTCTTATTCTAGCCTTTTTCCAGCCAATTTTGGACAAGATCGACAGCTTCTACATGATGGACCACTTTGCTCCACTCGTGATTATCGTGTCACATGTGAGCCTGGGACTTGTGGCTTTCTCTCTGGATTCCTGGAGCACCTCTCGGGGCGACACAGCTCAGGCTCTAGGCACCGCGGCAGGAGCTGCTATTGCTACCCATGTGAACTATCAGTTTGGGCTGCTGCTGGATCCACCACTTTCCTCACTTCCTCTAACTTTACCACCAATCAGCACTAGCTTGGTGGTTGTCTCCATGCTGCGCTTCCTCATCGGAGTCGCTGTCATCCTTGTCACGAGAATGATTATGAAAGCAGTGACAATTCCGTTTTTATGTCGATTGTTCGGGCTGCCTTCAGGTGATGTAAGAGGGGCGAGGCAGCACATGAAAGTAGAGCTACCTTATCGTTACATTGTCTACAGTGTTGTTGGTTTTAGTTGTGTCTGTGTGGGGCCTCTCCTCTTTAGGATCCTAAACCTCACCTGAGTGTTGTGTGCAAACTGTCCTTTACTGCTGACATGTTCATTTGGTAAAGGCACTTAGAAACATGCTGCTTGTTTTGACACAAATAAAGGTTGTGTTTCTGCATAACAGAAACTAATTTAAAGGCTAAATGTGGTGATATTCTATATTTATTGTGCTGTCAATATTCCTATGTACCATAGAGCTCCATATTTGTCCAAAATGTATTTAAAAACCACCAAATACAGTATTTACCTCTGTTTAAATGTAAACAGCCCAGCTGTTTAGGTACATTTTTTGCTTTAAAAAAAATAAAAATAAAACAAGGTAAATATTTGTGCCCCTTTTTTTAAAGATCATCTTAGATTACATCTTCAGCAGGAGCCAATGGGCTTCTGAGCCAAGATCCATAGATTAGAGGAAGTTGGAAAGTATTGAGAGACTTAATTATTGTTGTTTTTGGCCTTTTCTTAGGATTTATTGACTATAACAACAATATAGAACATCACCAGCCTTATCCTTCAAGATCCACCTGTGGTTGACAAATTTAAGTGTTGTGTGGAGCTTTGCAAATACATCTACCAGATGTACTGTAATGATGCTTGCATTCATTAATGAGGAACATTGTATGTTTCCATTTCAAATAACATGTTATTGGAGAATTCCATGCTTTAAGAAAAAAACCAAACCATGAATCGGTAATGTGTGAAGTCACGTGTCTTATCATTTGTTGCCATACCTAAATCATATCCGCCTGGAAACTGTAAAATACTGTAGGTATTTGAGGTAGCAGGTGTTGGGGTAGTTACATGATCTCTATTTAAATTTGGAAGACTGGAAGAGCAGGCCCTTGTATCATTAAGATTTTTCTACATTATCATAGTCAGCATTATCTCATCGCCTTCTTTTTGCTTGTTTCAAAAACATTTGTAATTTTGCTCCCAAGTGTAAGTTGAGTGTTCTGAATAATCATTTAAAGCATATAATTAAAATTAAAATTTTACATTAAAATAGAACAGTGTGTCTGCTTTTGAGTTCTGTGGATATGGATGTTATATGATCTCATTTTCATTGGCAGCGGTCAGCTTGCTCGCATGAGATTTTCTTCTTTTAACAAATCATAGCTTAATTTGACATAAATAGTACATTAATAGGTTTTAAAGACTGGTGTAACATTGAAAGTTGCATGTGTGTGTCAAGTACTGCAAAAACCCAGAATAACTGCATTTTTGTTTGGTCAATACTAAGAGAAGGCATGCAGTCTAGGCGGTGTATATGTGTTTTACTCCCTGCATCAGACTAGCACGTTGGGTTCATGTTTAACCTTTGAGCAACATAGATAAGATTTTAGATCTTCATCTGGTTTGTAACCCAAGCGTACATTCAGCCTAATCATTGGTGTTCTCGTGCTGTTTTTATAAATTGAACTTTGATGGCTGTTTTTGGTATCTAAATCTAAAGAATTCACAAAGGTCAGCACATGACCTGACTCAGTGCAGTCTTTTGTGGATATACACTTAGCAACCGATGAAAGATTTAAGCTGTTAATGTCAGTATTTCAAGTAAGTAATACTTGACAAAAATTTAACCAATATGACTATAATTGTTATATATATACATAAATAATTAATGTTTTCACAATGGATACATTTAATTTTTTCTCTTAATTTTAATACAATTGTAATTTTATTATGAGGTATTATCCAAGCACTGTTTTCAAGCCGTGTATCTCTAAACTCTAAGCTCAGCCACCCACAACCATTAATAGCTTCCTTTTACAGTATATCCCCATGCCTACTTTTTTTTTTCTTTCTTTTTTAGGTTTAGGTTGTCCAGATGTGGCTCCATTACCTTAGAAATAGTGGTCACAGAAACAGACTACAAACACTTTTATTATAAATGTATTAATATCTTGTAACGGTATTTCCAGAGAGATAGTAGGCTAATATTTTTTTGCAGCTTTTCAGGCATACATCTATTGTATGTTACTCATGGTTTTGCATTAAACTTGTAAAAAACAGAAGTGAGTTTATATCTATGTGTATGAGCGAAGATGGCATTTATTCTTCCAGATTGACCCTGGTATAAACATCTAATGAACCTTTTATTTTGAAAAGTCGGAGTACATTACACCGGAAGTCCGGGGTTTTTCTTTTACCTACCAAAACATCCACCTTAGTGAGTGTATTGTGAAGTACTTAAGCAAGGTAATGGTCTGTGAGACGACGCTAAAGTAAGGCAACAGTTAAGCTAATTAATGCAGCCGTGATAAGTACGAAGGGGGAAGTTGTTTTGTAGAAATGTGTTTGTTATTCCCCGTTGTAAGTTAACCGTTTTTCTCTTTAGCTGCTTTAACGTTTGCTGTTGTTAACGTTAACATTAGTCTAAAGTTAGCTTGTCCGAAAAACGTAACGTTATGGGAAGTTTTATTTGGTAAAAATAATAGTCTCCTGCCGCCAGTACAGATGCCTCGTTTGGAAAAGTCAAATGGCAGAGGGACAAAAAGGTAAGCCTGACTCCAAGGTGTATTGTTATTGATTGCACACCTCAGACAGTAACGTCAGTTACAACAAACAAGTGGAAATACACCATAACGTACAACACTGTATTGGCAGTTCAGTTTAAATGTTTGTGCAAGAAGTAACGTTAGTGGTGTAAGGAACATTGCAAAGTAATGCAAGAATTTCATCATAACAAGAACCTCACAGTTCACGCATGTGGCCACAGGATATAAGAGATTCATATGTTGCAAATTTTTTTTTAAATTTAATTATTTTTTTATCTCGTGCTGTGCACACTTTAGACTAAAGCTAGACTGGAAGTTTGTTCAGAGGTTCTGCAGCATCCAGAAGGTCCTGTTCCCATCATGGACCAGTCAAAGTGCTCTGATGTTTGGGACGCTGCTTGCTGTCACTCTTACAGGTAACTGCAAGAGTCACAAAAGCTATTTGTGCAAGACGAGAAGGGCTAGAGCCAAATGGGGAAATAAATTGTCACAACCATATCCAGCTAGCTATTGAATGAGGTGATGATGATGCAAATTAAATGAAATGTCTCTTGCACGAAGCCTCATCAAGAGACACATTCACTCCCTGTTGGCAGGGTGCAAAATTAACTTTTATTGTCCACCAGTCAAATTGATAGTGAATGTTCAAATTTTACCAGCCAAACAATAGATTACAATTTGTTTTTTTGGCTGGTGAATGAAGCAAATCTTCCAGCCACTTGCATGTTTCACCAGCATTTGGCTGGTGGATGGTGCTAATGTTGTACCCTGCCTGTCGGACAATGCCTTTTGTGACATTGTAAAACTACATTTCAGATAATACTAGACGGCATACTCTGTTTCATTTTTTTCCTGCTGACCTTTAACTCATTGTTTTACGAGTCTCTCTTGTCCCAACAATGTGCTAACTCATCTTATTTTCTGCCATCAGAGCAGCTGATCATTTACCAAGTGGGTGTCCTCCCTAGCCACTTCTACAATGTGCTGGCAGACACAGATTACCCAGGCTTCAGGAGTCTGGTGGGCACAGCTATGGTGCTCATCTTGCTCAACTCCACAGTAAGTTCAAAAAAATGTGGGGGATGACACAAAATGACCTACATACTGATACTAGTAACCAAAATATCCCCAAAGTACCAAAAGAGTTCCCCCTCTATAGGTATTTTTGCTGGGCATTGGAATTTGGTCTTTTAACAGTTCTTAGTCTTCATGCATGTGCTTACTCAGCTGTACTACTCTCTTATCATTTTCCTTTATGCTCAGCACTGCTGATTGGTCTGCAGACCTAGGAGATTGATAAAAGTGTCAATACTTTTATATACTTATTTACAAAGGTTAATCAAACAGATTTCAGATTTTTTATGAATTAACTCCACATTATTGATAAAAAGCTTTATTTGTTATCAAGCCATCTTTTAGAAAAATCTTAATTTGCTGCATGTGCTTTTTCTGTTTGTATGTATATTGTTTGTTATGAGCAGGAACCTATTTCTAAATATATAAGCATAGGTTTATTTATTAGCCGGATATTACACAACAACTAGGAAGTTAACTTTGTTGTTGTGCAGAGCAGTGGCAAGGTAACAGTCTTACTACCATTATTTATTGTATGTGATTAGAGTACATTACTGTTATCATAATTGGGACAAATCCTATGTTCCCAACATTGTACATTATATGCCTAGTTAAATATTTTGATGTGGGCGGAGACTAAATAAAGAATCAGGTACATTGTTTCCTATATTTTATTGTATGACATGATGTATGATTTTGGATTGCTGTCATAATAGACAGTGTCAACTTTACAGGTCAAGTCAGGGTAGCCTGACATGTTCATTTTACAGCCTACACACACATGTGATACTTGGATTATGAACCTGGGAAATTGCAAACACTTTTACAATATTGAGTGCATTCTAAGAAAACTGATTTTCTTCATACAGTTTATGTTCCCACGTTACTTTTTAAATTAAACGGTGGTAGCAGGCCTCTTCCCAAATATGAGATATCATATGACATTAACTCTTGTTAGTGTAATAGAGATAGTCATACAGTTACCGTTTTTGTCTCTGTGTTACTTTACTCTTTTAATAAACACTTTATCTCTGTGTTCCTTTCTCCCTCTCCCAGTTGAAAAGTATCGACCAGTACATTTGCAATCAGATGTATGTAAGCTGGAGGAGGACGCTAACTGAGAGCCTTCATACGTCCTACTTCCAGGGCCGAGTCTATTACACTCTCAATGTACTCCGAGAGGATATAGACAACCCGTAAGCTTGAATGGTTTTCCTCTTTGTATATCTAATGCTTTTTTAAAGAATGTAGACATAAACTCAATTTCAATTCATCAACATTTATCAACAGATCTATCATTTGAATGTTTTTATGTAAAGATCACATGGCTATTAGAATATTAAACATCATCATAAAGAGACATCATTTAATTGGTTTGTTTTTTCTTTGTGTTCCTTTCTGTGTAACTTTCAGAGACCAGCGAATCAGTCAGGACGCAGAGAGGTTGTGTAAGCAGATGAGCACCATGGCTAGTCGTTTGATTGTATCACCGTTCACACTGGCTTACTACACCTACCACTGCTTTCATAGGTGAGTTTGCACTATAGAGTACTGCAGCAACTGTAATATATCACACTCTTTAACACATAATACCTGCCTACTGTGAAATTGAAGCATCATCGTTACTACAGCCACAAGCCAATATTTGTGCTTTAGAGAGGCACATTTCCATAAAAAAGACGAAGAGAAAAAATTAGTAAGTTGCCAAAAATAAAGACTTCCCTTTTTATATATCATTTTTATCCATTCCGTGTGCTCTTTGTCTGTGGTTTGGAAAGAGACCATAAAGTCCACCTGTTGTCAGTGACTTGTAAAAGCTCTAAAGGTCTACTGCAACTCTAAACTTATTTTAATGGAGCCTAAAAAATGTTGCACTCTAACTGCAGGGAAATGACACTATAACTTGTATTTCTTTGAGTATTATCTTTTGTATGCTTTGTGTTTAATTTGATTAAAGCTGATCCTGTTTTAATGTATTTTCCTTCTCATTGTCTTTGCTACATTGTTTTGAAGCCTTATGTAAAACACTCGGAATTGCTTTTGGCTTTTAAAAAGAGGATATTCGTAAAGTTGCCTTGCTTTGCAGCACTGGTTGGATCGGTCCTGTAAGTATCTTTGGCTACTTTGTTGTTGGGACCATTGCCAATAAAATCCTCATGGGGCCGATTGTGTCGACTCTGTTTGAGCAAGAAAAACTGGAGGGAGACTTCAGGTAAGTTCAGTATTAAGTAGGTTAGTATGTAAGTGTATCAAGTGACAAATAATATGTGTGGACAGACAAGCAGAACAGGATTGTCTTAAAAGTGTGTTCCCTGAACTTCAACAGGTATTTTGCCAGCTTTATTTAATGCAAATCCTTTCAGTGTTTGTTAAGAGGAAGCATCTGTGGACTTTGGCCCAGTGCCTTTTGCTTAGAAGGAAATAACACAGGATATGCGTCAGCTATGAGAGAGGAATTGTAATCTGTCCCAAGTTAAAACAATCACATTTTGTGCTGACCAGGGAACAGTTAAATTTAAAATATATAAAACATCTTAAATTGTGTTGCTTGAAAGTAAAAACATTTTTTTTCCAGTAATATGTATTTGTATCTTCAGATTCAAGCACATGCAGATCCGTGTCAATGCAGAGTCTGCAGCTTTTTACAGGTGAGGCACAAACATGATTTGTATACCAGGGTAAGCCTGTACGTTTTCATGAAATGGAAACAGATTTTCCAGAAAGTTTAGACAATCATGATTGTATAACTTGCATAGAAACTGTACTTTGTGTACTTTTCTGTGATTAAAAAAACTGTACCTGGCACTATCTGAATTGTTCTCACGCACCAAATCACAACGATCACGCAGTTAAAGCAGGTTTGAAAAATATGCTGCTGTCTGTGTTTTTAGAGCCGGTAAAGTGGAGCACATGAGGACCGACCGCAGACTGCAGGCTCTGTTACAAACTCAGAAGAGTCTAATAAACAAAGAGCTCTGGCTTTACAGTGAGAACACCCTACACACCCTCACTCACTGACTTATATCTTTCATTGATTGCTTTGATTAAACTTGTTAACCTCTGACCTCTCCTCTCTCAGTCGGGGTAAACACCTTTGACTACGTTGGAGGTTTCCTTAGCTACATTATAATTGCCATCCCCATCTTTACTGGTATCTATGATGGTCTCACTCCTGGTGAGCTCAGTGCACTCATCAGTAAGGTAAGCATGTGTTCTTTTCCTCTCCCTATTTCTCAGAATGTGTAGTTCTTAAAGCAACACTAAATAACTTTTCCCACTTCGGTCCCCCTACAGGTTGGAAGCGGAATTGTCCATTACATTACATTGTCCAGTTCATTCGAACTAAAGATCCGTTACCCGATCTGGCAAACTTGCATAATGTCATGTAATGGACATTTCCGCTTCCAACCTGTAGGGGGTCCGAAGCGGTAAAAGTTATTTAGTGTTGCTTTAAAGGAACACGCTGACTTATTGGGACTTTAGCTTATTCACTGTATCCCCCAGAGTTAGATAAGTCCATACATACCCTTCTCATCTCCGTGCGTGTTGTAACTCTGTCTGACGCCCCCACCGCTAGCCTAGTTTAGCACAGATCCTGGAGGTAACTGGCTCCAACTAGCCTACTGCTCCCAATAAGTGACAAAATAACACCCACATTTTCCTATTTACATGTTGTGATTTGTATAGTCACAGGGTGTACAAATAACTAGGTCACATGAGACACAGCCATCTCCTCACTTACTGGGAGCAGGAGGCTAGTTGGAGCCGGTTACCTCCAGGATCTGTGCTAGCGGTGGGGGCGTCAGACAGAGTTACAACACGCACGGAGATGAGAAGGGTATGTATGGTCTTATCTAACTCTGGAGGATATGGTGAATAAGCTAAAGTCCCAATAAGTCGGCGTGTTCCTTTTAAGAAATGCATCTTTCTTCACACACACGTACAAAAATATGAACCTTTAAAAATGTAGCCAGAAAGGGGAAAAAAAACAATCAATATGTCATCAATTGTGAATGTTGCTCCCATTCCCATTTTCTATCAACGTTATCAATCTTTATTTGTCCTCAGCAACACATAAACACATCATATAAATGCAATGTAGACATGAGTGAAAAAAGAGTACACTAGTTTAAACAATTCAAATTTTAAATAAAAATTGAAATAATAAAATATTTAAAATGAATTGCTCCTGTTACCATTTCCTCACAGAGTTTAGCTGAGAGACAGCAGAGGGTGTGAAAGGTTTGCCATTACAGAATATATGTAGCTGGCTGAATATGAATGTTTGGCTATTTAACCACTAGGTGGCAGCAAAAGCTTTCTCCTGATAAAACATTCATTCTGAGCTTGAATGCCGGTTGTAAGAAGTATTGCTGTGGCTTCAGAGCTGTCTCAACCACATGTAGCACATTTTAGTATTATCAGCCAGTATTTAATTCTTTAAAAAGATGTCTCTTTTCAATCCTGTCGGTCAATGTGCCTCGTTGTTCCTGCCTTTTTGTTCTGGGTTCAAACACTGTTATTTTAATAATCTTGTCTCTTATTTACTCTTTGGTTCTCCCTCTCCTTGTTCATATTCAGAATGCCTTTGTGTGCATCTACTTGATAAATGGCTTCACGCAGCTAATAGACCTGTCAACCACTCTGTCAGATGTGGCTGGATACACCCACAGGTATCACACTGCATACTTAAATTCACTTCCTGGAAGACAGATGATGACAGCAGTGTTTGTGCATGCCATCCACTTTTCTATCACTGTGTGTGTGTGGGTGTGGGTGTGTGTCTGGGTGTGTGGGTGTGTGTCTGGGTGTGTGTGGTCAGGATTGGGGAGCTGAGGGAGGTGATGGATGACATCCTACGTAAGCAGTGTGACTATGACCCGGCATCAGGGGAAAGCTATGACTTTGACAGGTTTGTTTGAGCACTTTTATATTAATCTACATAAATATGTTGCAACAAAGTGCAGTTAAAGATGTAAATATGTTAAGAGAGTGCACATATTGCTAAAATCAGATCAGATTAAAAAACAAGACAAATACAGAGCAAAAGAAGATGACAAATATGAAGTGCTTGTAGCTTGTGCTGTGCTTGTTTCTCCACACAGTGACTTCAACGTCCACGCAGGCCCTGTGGACACTGCCTTCATCCTGGACCATCTTTCATACAAATCTCCTTACTCAGATGAGCTGCTGGTGGAGGATTTGAGTCTGAAAATCAGCCAGGGAACACATCTACTGGTGGTGGGGAACACAGGCACCGGCAAGACGTCACTACTGAGGGTCCTCAACCGACTCTGGGAGGCACACAGCGGTGAGAGAGCAATGAGACTGTTATGGCAGGAAGGGCTTAATAAAAGGGTGTGGGGGCTCTTGAGTGCTGACCAGTTAAGGTTGGAATAATAATCCCTGACTGGAATAGTTGTATGTATTTAGAAATATGATTTGAGGAAGATTTTCAAGAGCTGGACACAAGACACATACCAATAATTGACAAATGTATAAATTATTATTATAGTTTTGTTACTTGAAGCTTATGAGAAGAAATTGTTTATACATATTCTATAGTTAAAAGTATTTGGAGACCCTCAGTGTTGTTGGCACTTTACACTTTATATTATATGTACTATAGCATATTTTTACTTTGAAGTACACAATATGTGGTCATGTTCTCTTCCCTGTTTTGATTAGTTAAATACAAATGTGTATCACAGCCTATACCTTAAAACAGTAAATGACTCAGGAATATGTCTGAAAATAGCCCCTGGACATAATGGCCCCAGATTTGAGGCATATTATAGAGCATAGGGATACAAAACTCCTAATGCAAGTTTTGTTTCTAGAGATCCTGGATCTGTGTTTATGGCGAGATAAGAGGAGAGAAATCTATATGTGATCTAGTTTGTTTTCTGTACAGCTTAGGAGACGGGCAGAGGGAAGCACCGCTTTTGTTTTGTTATTCATACTGTATTATTATTATTATTTTTTTTTTTTTTTACAATAAAAATATTAGATATCCACCCACATTAGTAGCTTTTTGACATTGTCTGTCTCTGTCCATTTTGTATTTCTTTTCCTCAGGTTTTGTCCAGATGACCACATGTTTCGGGCCCAGAGGAACCCTCTTTCTGCCACAGAAACCTTACCTGACTGATGGCACACTGCGTGAACAGGTCGCTCTCTCTTCTGTTTTTTTTTTCTTTAAGGGTTGTTTCTCTATGGAACCTGTAACTTGTCAAAATAATACATATATGTGTATAGATCCAATGGTTGTTGCAAGTTTACCAATAGAATTAACTGGAACTCTCTTCCCCAACAGGTGATCTACCCACTGAAGGATATTTACCCTGCATCAGGTATCAGATGTCACTCTGGCTAAACTGTATATTAAACTGTTTAACGGTGCAGCACTCAAAGACTATAGATGTTAATTAATTTAATCACAGTTGGTTGTTGTAGCAAAAAAAACCTAATTGAATATTAAAGTCATACTATGTAACTTTTCCCTCTTCGGTCCCTCTACAGGTTGTCTCATTACAACCTGTAGGGGGACCGAAGAGGGAAAAGTTACATAGTATGCCTTTAAATGAAAGCACATAAGTGCATATGTTTAATACACTAAAAGCCAATGTTTCCTGACAGCAATATGTTGTTTGATTAAAGCAGCTCATTAGGAATACATTAATACAGTAGATCAGTGTAAGATGGTGAATGTGTGTAGGTGCAATATGTATATTTATATCAATCTAAACTTGGCTCTTGGTTTTCCCTTGTAACTTTGTGTTGATGCTGCTGCCTGCATTGACTTACAATAATTAGTCATCTGTGTTAGTGATATTCACGTGAGCGTGCTTTCTTCAGGGTCAGTGGATGATGACAGAATTATACAATTCCTGGAACTAGCAGGAGTGGT
This sequence comes from Sander lucioperca, assembly GCF_008315115.2. Lineage (NCBI taxonomy): Eukaryota > Metazoa > Chordata > Actinopteri > Perciformes > Percidae > Sander > Sander lucioperca. Next base: position 17,505,370 of record NC_050191.1, read on the forward strand.
GAGTTTATCCTACAGTATATTCCTTTAAACTAAAATCTTCAGTTATCCTAAATTGTTTATTCACCTTGAATATTTCACCAGTTCATTTTTGAATATACACTCATCCTGAATCAAACTATCTGTGCTCCAGTCCAGTCTCCTAAAGCGGACAGGTGGGCTGGATGAAAAGGTGGACTGGAGCTGGTAAGACAAAATACAAGAGGAAAAACCAATGACACGTGTGTCCAAACTTCTTAAAATGTGCCACAAAATGATGCAGACTCTGAACTAGTTTTTCTTTGCAGGTATGATGTTCTGTCTCCAGGTGAAATGCAGCGTCTCTGCTTTGCACGACTCTTCTACCTGCAGCCCAAATATGCAGGTATGTTCTGGATTTCTGTAATCTATTCATGGAAGCATCTAAGAAATCAAAACTTTTAGTGATTCTGACAGCTTCAGAGGAGCTAACCTCACCTACTGTCTTTGATGCAACACCAAATTTAGGGTTTTAAATGTAAAACATTTGCATGTTTTCATCCTGTCATCTGTGTTAGAGGTGACCGTGACTGGAGCTTTCTCAAACATTTCTTTGTTGCAGTGTTGGATGAGGCCACCAGTGCTCTGACGGAGGAGGCAGAAGCACAGCTGTACAGAACCTGTAAACAGCTCGGCATGACTTTGGTCAGTCTGGGACACCGCAGCAGCCTGGAGAAGGTAGACTGAACACACGTGTATCCTGACCGCTATATACCCAATCCTGCTAAATGCTAGGAAAATTAATAATCAATTATATCCAACATTACTCCATCCTCAAAGTTAAGCTGGTGCTTTTTTGTCAGTCCATGATTATTTGGTTTCAATATGTCAATTTTCTTACATTTTAGCACTTGCCTCCGCTTACTTTGTTCTCAAATTTGTCTAAATCTAGGATATTAACTCGTCTTTTTATTTCTCAGTACCATGACGTCCAGTTGAAACTGTGTGGAGGAGGCCTGTGGGAGTTGACCAAGTTAAAAGGAGGAAGTGGGAGTCTCAGAGAAGAAGCCACATGACTGGAGAGTCATCTCTTTGAAATCCTGGACATGCATGATGCATCAGTGTGGGAGACAGGGATAGAAAACACTTCTGAATTTCTGAGTTAGTAACACTCAAGTGCTCTTCAACAAGGTACTTTAAAACCCAGAACATCTGTACTCATCCAGTTTGTATGTATTCATGGACATTGAGGCAGAGCTCAGCTAAAATGTTCTGGACCCAAAGACTTTGCCAAAGGAACTGTTTGGCTCTGTAACTGTAAATTCATCTATCATGACAACAAATCAGGAGAGGAAAAAAAAGACACTCTAGACTCAGTAAGTCTTAAGTGCCTTTACATTTGTTTATTGTATTGTGTTTACAATCATTACATTGGGAATATTGGTTCCAATTTTGTAATAAATGCAATGTTCTCAGCTCTTTGTAACTAGTGCTGTCAAACCATTAAAATATTTAATCGCGATTAATCACATTAATGTCAGTTAACTCGCAATTAATCGCACATTTTTATCTATTCTAAATGTCCCTAGATTTCTTTTTGTCCAATTTTTTTTTTTCTCATTTTAATGCTCTTATCAACATGGAAAAGTGGATCGCCTTGCTTTGTGCTTTTGTCGCCTGGCTTTGACGAGGGGGCGGAGAATTCGCATCAGCTGTGTGCTTGGCCATCAAGTGGTATTTCAGACTGGACGTGCTGCGATGATAGCTCAGTTCACAATGACAAAACACACAGATCACTCTGGTCTTGTCAATGGAACCATTTGGCAACTTTTTAAAAGTAAACTTTCCATTCAGAATCTTATTGGCATCCATTTCTGCGTCTCGCGCTCGCCATCCACTCAAAACGTAACGTTAGCCTACTACTCTTTGGCCGGCTCGCAAGCCCAAACAAGTGTGTGCGGCGTGCCTGTTGTTTTGTTTCCGGTCTAGCTAGATCCGGTGTGGTGTTGTAGTTTTTCTAACGTTACTAGTTGCAACAGCATGTGAAAAAAACTACAAAGTTTGCTAGGCCAAAAAGAACGTTAATCTCGCCATAAAAAAATGTACGCCGTTAAAATGGGTTTGCGTTAACGCCATTAATAACGCGTTTAAATGACAGCACTATTTGTAACACCTATTAAGAGCATAGTACATCTGTGGTTCATACATAGTTTTAAAGAGTTGTTTACCTTATTTCATAAAAATGTCATATGTACAATAAAGACAAAGAATATTTGGCTTTAAAATCAAGTTTGATGGCACACGTCTGGTTAAGTGAAATGGAGTGTAACGTGCAAGCATCACTTTCATATTCCTTTTTCAGATGTTTTCAGAAAACACATGATCATGGTTGTTGTTTACTACAGAGCTCACGGTGGCCTTGGATGATCTCTTCAACTGCTGCAGGGTCATCCAGCGTGCTGAGGTCACCCAACCCGTTCAAGTCTTGCTCCACCACTTTCCGCAGCACCCGGCGCATTATCTTACCTGAGCGGGTCTTCGGCAGCCGATGGACAAACTGTGAGAATGACATAATGTGACTAAGTAAAATTTAGTCTTAAATGTCTCTTTGCAATTTAAAGTCAGTGAGACAGAATTACCTGGATGAAGTCTGGACAGGCGTACTTGGCGATCTTTTTAGATACCATGTTGTTTAGCTGCCGAGACAGTTCCTCCTCTTGAGCGTTCACACCCTTTTTTAGCACCACAAAGGCATACACACCTGAGGACACAGAGGAGTCTTTACTATGATGGACATTCTTAGCGGGAAACATTTTTTGACTCTTAACACTGGAAAAAGGTTTCTTGCTAACCTTGTCCTTTGATGTTATGTGGGTATCCTATGATAGCAGACTCAGCCACTGCAGAGTATTGATTCTGTTATGGAAATCACATTCAGGATCATCTGAAATATGTAACTGCTAAAAACCATAAATGTCTCTTTGGTTAAACACTGGAGAAAGTACCTGAATTGGCACTTTTAATGAAACTGAAAATATTTTAACCCTGCTCAAAGATGTCAACTTTTGTTCTTCTATTTTTTCAGCCATGCTAAAAACATGGTTTTAGGGATGCCAATGTTGGTCAAGAATAAAATATCTTAATTAATACTGGATAGATTGCCATGAAAACCAATGCAGACATTCATAGCATTAGCATGCTAATAAGCTAAAGTTAGTATGATCTTCTAGACAAACATTAGTATGTTACCATTATACAAATGTATATGAATGGAATGTTCAAAGACATTAAAATAACTTGTTAATCATGGATTGACCTTACCACCACATCCTCTATCTCTGCCGTCCCAATCCTGTGACCGCATACGTTGATGACATCATCAAGGCGCCCAGTGATCTGGTAATACCCCTCCTTAGAGCGATAGGCACCATCGCCAGTAAAGAAGTAACCTATTGGCACAGAGAGAGAGATGTTGAGACTATGTTTTTGTTTTCACCAAAAAAAACCTAAGGAATTGAGAAACACTATAAAAATAGAGACAGTTTTTATCTTCAACCCATCGTACTGTACCAGGATAAGGCTGACAGTAGGTCTCAGTAAATCTCTGGTGGTCGTTATGAATGGTTCGGGCCATACCAGGCCAAGGCTGAGCTATACACAGAGCTCCAGATGTGTCGTTGGAAGTCAGCACTTTTCCCTGAAAATAAAAAAAACAACAACTGATAAATGTAAACGCAAGAACAAAATGGCTGAGTAATAAGTCATAAGACAAGCCCATTGTGCATGTCATTTCCAGCATTAAAGTGACTATATGTAACTTTTTGATGTTTCTGAAGCTCTGTAATTTACAATGGTCTTAAATTACCTGTAACAGCAAACAAGACTAACAGTGAAAAGAACGCTATTTTTATATAGTTTTTAGTCACAGAATGATTTGCGGCAGGTAGTTGGCGCTACAGTAACACATTCTGGTGGGTCACAGATTTCTTTGTAACACTGGAAAAGCCTGTGTTGACGTATCCAGCCAGCTTAGCCACCTAAAAGGACTCAGGAGATTTCTTTATATAGGCCTTTGTATTTTAATGTTATTTTAGAAGTTATCTGTTGTAGTTATGGCTAATACTGGGGCTGGACCATCACAGAAAAGAAGGAAATTAAACAAAGAACAACTAAAAGGGAAAGTGAAAGACAACGGACGATAATGCGAGTCAACTTCGGTCGGCTTTTAACAGATGGAGACGATTATGGGATTGCAAATGATTCAAAACCCACCCTGAATTGGCCCTCAGGTATGTAATATGTCTATTTAATTCATGAAATAACTTTACAATGCGCAATGTGTTTGTACGTCAGTAACCTACATTAAATTACGTCCCCTTTCCATTTAGCGTGAACGTTTCTATTCCTTTTGGTCCGTGTTTGCGTTGGCCTACCATTTTCTTTTCAAATACGCTATATTAATCTAAGTTATTATGTTGGTTGCTACAACAAACTCTTAATGCTGTGGCTTGTGAGACAGTGACAGTGATACCCGGTTTAGCTCACGATACATCCAAAGTAGGCTACCGTATGCAACACTTAAAATGCAAGGCTGCATCTGTAACGTATTCTCTTATTGTAAATGAATGATTTTCTGTCTGAACAAAACATTCATAGCGACTATATGACCTCCCCTTAACGCTAACTCGGTAATACAGCACCGTAAAGAAAGACCTTTATGACAGCAGGTGTGGTAAAAACACTACCACTTTTGTAAAAAGCGGCCGCTAGAATCAACACAAACTGAAAGTTGCATATAGCCACTGTAAATGGTCAGTGAGACCGGTGATTAATCTAACAAGTACAAGACAAACAAAATGTACTGAATATTGCTCAAAACAATCGCGGAAAACAAGCCAATTAGAGGAGAGGAGAGAGATGAGCTCAAAGACACCACTCCAACTGTCTGCACAATCTGGATTTCAAAAGCAACTGCAAAAGCCACAAAGTAGTACGACAGATTTTTAATGGGGAGTTTGGCACGCACACTGGGTGTAAAGGGTGGGAGCAGGGTGGGTATCAAAAGTGACACAGCTGGTGACTTATTATATTATATTTTATAATCCTAATCTGACCCTCACTCTGGCCTGTTCCCAGCCATCCAACATTTTCAGGGACGACACGCACACACACACACACACACAAAATACCTCAGTGTCCATGAGCACGGGCTCAATGCCAAAGAAAGGTCTCATAGCCATTCCTGGGACAATCTCTGCGTCTGGTTCTGATGGCCTTGGGGTGATGCAGATGCCACCTGTCTCTGAGAACACAGAGCCAAACAAGGCAGATTATAAATCTGCTGTTATTCTATTTACAAAATAAATAGAATTTAAAAAAACAAACAAAAAACACTTCTGACTTCCCTACTCTGTCTGTGGCCTTGAGCCTATTGGTTCCTCCTGAAGATGTACATCTTAAATAAAAAAAATAAAAAACATGTCAGAAGAATTGGTATATCAGGAATACGGATTGAGAGTTACCTGAGTGGAAATACAAAACTGCAAATCACTATTTTTTAAAAGCAATGAAGATGCGTCTAAGCAAAGACTAAAAAGTAAAATGAAAGGGACAGGAGAAAAATATAAATGACAGAGCCAGCTAACAGTTTGTAAATCTAGCATAAGCCCTTCTCATTGCTACAGATGTAGATTACATACATACTAACTAAATTAAATTAGGTTTGCATGGACCTCAGGGACCCTGGTAATCCGCTTGTTGGTGTTGGTGGCAACAGTGGCGGAAACAGCAGAAGGCAACAGTTATAAAGTAGGACACAACAGATGATCCCACAATAGCATTAGCAACTGAAATCTTGTTCAAATCAACCGTTTACTGCCATACTATACTATGACTGACTTTATGGCAAACTATACTATGACGTTTTATGACTTTGTATGACATAATACACTGACTTTTTTCAACATACTTTTACAATGACTTATGAATTTTTTTGACAAACTATACTATGACTTTTTTTAACCTTTTTTTCCCCATACTATACGTACCGCACTATGACTTTTTTCAACATACTATACTATGACATTTTTCAACATGCTATACTATGACTTTTTCAACATACTGTACTATGACTTTTTATAACAATTTTCGACATACTACTGTATACTGACTTTTTTCGAAATACTATAGTATGACTGTGATTTTTTTCGACATACTATACTATGACTTTTTGGGATATTTTTCCACATACTATACTATGACTTTTTGACATACTATGACTTTTTTCCACTTTTTTCAACATACTATACTATGACTTTTTTCCACACGACTTTTTTCGACATACTATGACTTTTTTTCGACATACTATATTTTGACTTTTTTTGACATACTATACTATGACTTTTTTCCACATGCTATACTATGACTTTTTCAAATTTTTCCACATACTTACTATGCTTTTTTTCAACATACTATACTATTACTTTTTTCAACATACTGTACTATGATTTATTTTCCACTTTTTTGTCATGCTATGACTGACTTTTTTCGACATACTGACTTTTTTCGACATACTATACTAGGACTTTTTCCACACACTATACTATGACATTTTTCGACATACTATACCGACTTTTCCACTTTTTTTCGACATACTATACTATGACTTTTTTTCTCTTTTTTCCACATACTATACTATGACTTTTTTCCACATACTATACTATGACTTTTTTCGACATGCTATACTATGACTTTTGACATAGTATACTATGACTTTTTTCGACATACGACTTTTTTTCTCTTTTTTCGACATACTATATTTTGACTTTTTTCCCAAATTTTTCGACATGCTATATTACGACTTTTTTTCGACATACTATACCGACTTTTCCACTTTTTTTCGACATACTATACTATGACTTTTTTTCTCTTTTTTCCACATACTATACTATGACTTTTTTCCACATGCTATACTATGACTTTTTTCCACACACTATGACTTTTTTCGACATACTATGACTTTTTTTTGACATACTATACTATGACTTTTTTCCACATACTATACTGTGACTTTTTTCGACATACTATACTGTGACTTTTTTCCACATACTATACTGTGACTTTTTTCCACATACTATACTGTGACTTTTTTCCACATACTATACTATGACTTTTTCAAATTTTTCCACATACTTACTATGCTTTTTTTCCACATGCTATACTACGACTTTTTTTCCACATACTATACTATTACTTTTTTCAACATACTGTACTATGATTTATTTTCCACTTTTGACATGCTATGACTGACTTTTTTCGACATACTGACTTTTTTCGACATACTATACCGACTTTTCCACTTTTTTTCGACATACTATACTGACTTTTTTTCTCTTTTTTCAAGATACTATACTATGACTTTTTTCCACATACTATACTATGACTTTTTTCGACATACTATGACTTTTTTCGACATGCTATACTATGACTTTTGACATAGTATACTATGACTTTTTTCGACATACGACTTTTTTTCTCTTTTTTCGACATACTATACTTTGACTTTTTTCGACACACTATGACTTTTTTCGACATACTGACTTTTTTTCGACATACTATACTGTGACTTTTTTCCACATGCTATACTATGACTTTTTCAATTTTTTCCACATACTATGCTTTTTTTCAACATACTATACTATGACTTCTTTCCACATACTATACTGTGACTTTTTTCGACATACTATACTGTGACTTTTTTCCACATACTATACTGTGACTTTTTTCCACATACTATACTATGACTTTTTTCGACATACTATACTGTGACTTTTTTCCACATACTATACTATGACTTTTTTCAACATACTATACTATGACTTTTTTCAACATACTATACTATGACTTTTTTCAACATACTATACTATGACTTTTTTCAACATACTATACTGTGACTTTTTTCCACATGCTATACTATTACTTTTTTCAACATACTGTACTATGATTTATTTTCCACTTTTTTGACATGCTATACTATGACTGACTTTTTTCGACATATTATAACTTTTTTCGACATACTATACAGACTTTTTTTTCGACATACTATACCAGGGGTGGCGAACCTGTGGCTCTTGAGCCGTATGCGGCTCTTTGCCTGCTCCTGTGAGGCTCTTACTGTGTGGCTGGGGGCTGTGTCATTGGTTGATTGTTGTTTTTAACTTTTATGAAACATACAGTATTTCAGATAAGTAAAAAAAAAAAAAAAAACACATTTGAATGCATCTGCCAATACTGCCAATACATTTGCCAATAATTTTAAAATGAAAAATAATGCAGCAGAGTTTTGAGGACAGATTCTGCAACCTGAGGAAAAACAGCGGCCACAGATCACCTTCCTCGTTAACCCTTTCACTGCTGAATCCGATTGTTTGAAAGCCCCTTTAGTGACAAATGAGTGAGAGAGTTCCTTCAAGTGGCCACAACCGAGTTCAAGCAAGACCTGAAAAGGATTGTGGATAACAAAGACTGTCAGGTTTCCCACGGAGTCAATCTAAGTGAGAAAAAAAACTATGAAAACTGCTATGTATTATGACTGTCATTAGATCTGGAAGACACTGTTGCTGTTGTAGTGTGGACGTGCATGTGTTGTGTGGCTTTTTGCTATGGTGCGTTTTTTTTTGTGGCTCTTTATACCTAACTGGTTGGCCACCCCTGTACTATACTGACTTTTTTTCCACTTTTTTCTACATATTATACTATGACTTTTTTCCACATACTATATTTTGACTTTTTTTCGACATACTATACTGACTTTTTTTTCCACTTTTTTCGACATACTATACTGACTTTTTTCAACACACTTTATATACTATGATTTGTTTGACTTTTATCGACATACTATACTATGACAATTTCATGCCTTGTCACAACATACTATACTATGATTTTTTTAAAGACTTTTCGACATACTATACTGTCTTTTTTCAACATACTGTATTATGACTTTATGATCTTTTACGACATCCTTTACTGACTTTTGTCTTTTTTCAACATACTATGCTATGACTTTTTATCACATACTATACTATTACTTTTTTATCACTTTTCAACATACTATGACTATGCTTTTTTTCGACATACTATACTATGACTTCTTTCTGACTTTTTTCGACATACTATACTATGACTTCTTTCTGACTTTTTTCGACATCCTATACTGACTGTGATTTTTTTCGACATGCTATACTATGACTTTTTTTCAAATTTTTTTCGACATACTATACGATGACTTTTTTCGACATACTATGACTTTTTTCCACATGCTATACTATGACTTTTTTCGACATACTATACTGACTTTTTTTCCACTTTTTTCGACATACTATACTATGACTTTTTTCCCACTTTTTTCCACATACTTTACTATGACTTTTTTCACATGCTATACTATGACTTTTTTCGACATACTATACTGACTTTTTTCGACATACTATACTATGACTTTTTTTCCACTTTTTTCGACATACTATACTATGACTTTTTTTCCACATGCTATACTATGACTTTTTTCGACATATTATACTGACTTTTTTCCACTTTTTTCGACATACTATACTATGCCTTTTTTCGACATACTATACTATGACTTTTTCCCACATGCTATACTATGACTTTTTTCGACATACTATATTTTGACTTTTTTTCCACTTTTTTCGACATACTATACAATGACTTTTTTCGACATACTATACTATGACTTTTTTCCACATGCTATACTATGACTTTTTTTCAAATTTTTCGACATACTTTACTATGCTTTTTTTCGACATACTATATTTTGACTTTTTTTCCACTTTTTTCGACATATTATACTGACTTTTTTTCCACTTTTTTCGACATACTATACTATGACTTTTTCCCACATGCTATACTATGACTTTTTTCGACATACTATATTTTGACTTTTTTTCGACATACTATACAATGACTTTTTTTCACATGCTATACTATGACTTTTTTCGACATATTATACTGACTTTTTTCCACTTTTTTTGACATACTATACTATGACTTTTTTCCACATGCTATACTGTGACTTTTTTCGACATATTATACTGACTTTTTTCCACTTTTTTCGACCTACTATACTATGACTTTTTTCCACATGCTATACTATGACTTTTTTCGACATACTACACTGACTTTTTTTCCACTTTTTTCGACATACTATACTATGACTTTTTTTCCACATGCTATACTATGACTTTTTTCGACATATTATACTGACTTTTTTCCACTTTTTTCGACATACTATACTATGACTTTTTCCACATGCTATACTATGACTTTTTTCGACATATTATACTGACTTTTTTCGACATACTATACTATGACTTTTTTCCACATGCTATACTATGACTTTTTTCGACATACTATACTGACTTCTTTTCCACTTTTTTCGACATCCTATACTATGACTTTTTGTGATTTTTTTTCGACATACTATACTATGATTTTTCCACGTTTTTCCTTATACTATGACTTTTTTCGCCATTTTTCGACATACTATACTAGGACTTTTTTCCACATACTATACTATGAGTTTAGGATTTTTTCTACATACTACACTGACTTTTTAGTGAATTTTTCAACATACTACACTATAACTTCTTTTGACATACTATACTATGACTTTTTTCAACATGCTATACTATGACTTTTTTATGGTTTTTTCGACATACTATATTATGACTTTTTATAACATAGTATACTATGTCTTTTTCGACATACTACATTATCACTTTTTAGGACTTTCTTCGACATACTAAACTATGACTGACTTTTTTGACATACTATGACATTCTTTCATACTATACTATGACATTTTTTGAAATACTATACTTTTATGACATGCTATACAATGATTTTTTTTTTGATCAATCAATAATATTTGTCACATATACAATTCCAGTGAAATGTTATCTCCTCAGCTTTTTCAACTTGTGCATGATTCATCATAAAGCAGAATGTGGCTGTCAGATTGGCACACAGAAAAAGAGTCTCCCAGACGAATGGCAACGCCACTCAAGGATCCAGCCAAGTCTCAGCGAAAGGACACCACAGCTCCAAAAATCCTGCTGGAAACCAACAGAGGCCATCCAGCTCACCATTCCATGCCTGCACACTGGCCACAGAATGCCAGAGTCGGAAGAAGACTGGAAATTTGTTTTCCCTGATCCTGATGAGAAACTCATAGCCACATGCCATTACCGTCCAACGTCAACCACATAAAGCACAACTAATATTTGGAAGAAAGACAATTCAACATATGTTTTGCAGAGCTGTAGAGAGGTGACTAATGTGCTTCAGTTTTACTTTTTGTTGGTTTGTGTATCCTGTACTCTTTCCAGGTTAAATGGAAGAGATGTCATAGCCCAGTATCGAGCAGTTTGGCGACATCCGGAAGATGCTCCGGGATGCATTTTCTTCAAAAGTTTACAATTTATGTATACTTTGTCATATGAATTGTCTATACTATCATTCCATTATGTTGGCTATACTGTACACTGGCCATTTGTTTCCTGTCTGTCCACCCTGGAAGAGGGATCCCTCATCAGTTTCTCTTCCTGAGGTTTCTTCCGTTTTTCCCCATTAAAGTTTTTTTTGTGGAGTTTCTCCCTTATCTGTAGTGATTCTGAAAAAAAAAAGATAGTATGACTTTTTTGTGACGTCACAAAAAAGTCATACTAAGTATGTTGAAAAAAGTCACAAAAAAAAAATCATAGTATAGCATTATTGAAAGTCATAAAAAAATCATAGTACAGTATGTCGTAAAAAGTCATAATAAAGTAATAGTATGTTGAAAAAAAGTCTTAAAAATGTCAGAATGATGTCGAAAAAGGCAAAAAAAATCATAGAATAGTATGTCGAAAAAAGTCATAGTATAGCATGTCGAAAAGAGTAAAAATGTCATAGTATAGTATGTCGTAAAGTCATAGTATAGTATGTTGAAAAAAGTCAAACATTCATATATGTTGAAAAAAGTATAGTATATATAGTATAGTATGTCGTAACAATTAATAAAAAAATCAGAATAGTATGCGTAAAAAGTCAAAAATCATGTTGAAAAAAGTCTGAATAGTATGTCAAAAAAGTCATAGTATAGTATGTCGAAAAAAGGCATAAAAAAATCATAGAATAGTACGTCGAAAAAAGTCATAGTATAGCATGTCGAAAATAGTAAAAAAAGTCATAGTATAGTATGTCGTAAAGTCATAGTATAGTATGTCGTAACAATTAATAAAAAAATCATAAATCATGTATAAAGTCATAAAAATCATATGTTGAAAAAAGTCTGAATAGTATGTCAAAAAGTCATACAAATTCATATATGTTGAAAAAACTCATAGTATAGTATGTCAAACTCATAGTATAGTATGTCGTAATAATTAATAAAAAAATCATAAATCATGTATAAAGTCATAAAAATCATATGTTGAAAAAAGTCGGAATAGTATGTTGAAAAGAGTCATAATTTAGTATGTCGTAACAAATCCTAAAAAAAAAAATAGTGTAGTATGTTGGAAAGTCATAAAAAAGTTATAGCATAGTATGTGGAAAAAAACTCATAGTTATAGTATGTGTCGAAAAAATAAACGTCATAGTACAGTGTGTCGTAAACAGTCATAAAAAAAATCAGTATAGTATGTTTAAAAAAGTCATAGTATGTCAAAAAAGTAATAGTATGTCGAAAAAAAAGTCATTGTATAGAATGTCGTAAAGTCATAAATGTCAGTCATATATGTCGTAAAAAGTCATGTTATAGTATGTCGAAAAAAGTCAGTGTAGTGTGTCGAAAAAGTCATAGTATAGTATGTCAAAAAGTCAGTATAGTATGTCAAAAAAGTCATAGTATAGTATGTCAAAAAAGTCATAGTCGAAAAAAACAAGTCTCTGTATAGAATGTCGTAAAGTCATAAAAATCATGTCGAAAAAAGTCAACTGTAGTTAAAAGTACAGTAAACAGTAAACTAAAAGTATAGTATGTCGTAACAATTAATAAAAACTCTAACAAAGTCATAAAAATCATAGTATTGTATGTCGAAAAGAGTCAAAAAAGGTCATAGTATAGTATGTTGTAACAAGTCATAAAAAAAGTCATAGTATAGTATGTCGTAAAAAGTCATAGTATAGCATGTCGAAAAAAGTCATAAAAAAGTCAGTATAGTATGTCGAAAAAAGTAATCAAAAAGCCATAGTATAGTATGTCGAAAAGAGTCAAAAAAGGTCATAGTATAGTGTGTCAAAAAAAGTCATAGTATGTCGAAATAAACAAAGTCATTGTATAGAATGTTGTAAAGTCATACAAAATCATATATGTCGAAAAAAAGTCATAGTATAGTATGTCGAAAACAGTCAAAAAAACTCATAGTATAGTATGTCGTAAAACGTCATGTTATAGTATGGCTAAAAAAGTCAGTGTAGTGTGTCCAAAAAGTCATATAGTATGGTGTAAAAAGTCATAAAAAATCATATATGTTGAAAAAACTATATAGTAAACTAAAAGTATAGTATGTTGTAACAATTAATAAAAAAAAATAAAAACTCAGTGTAGTATGTCGTAAAAAGTCATAAAGATCATGTGGAAAAAGTAATTTAATATTATGTCGAAAAAAGTCATCGTATAGTATGTCGAAAAGAGTCAAAAAAGTCATAGTATAGTATTTTGAAAAAAAGTCATAAAAAAAGTCATAGTATAGTAAGTCATGAAAAGGCATAGTATAGTATGTCGAGAAAAGTCAAAAAATCATAGTATAGTATGTCGTAAAAAGTCATAGTATAGCATGTCGAAAAAAGTCAGTATGGTATGTCGAAAAGAGTCAAAAAAGGTCATAGTATTGTGTGTCAAAAAAAGTCAGTATAGTATTTCAAAAACTAAAATTAACAGTCATTAAAAATCATTGTATAGTGTGTCATAAAAAAGTCATAGTATAATATGTCAGACACGTTATAGTATGTCGAAAACAGTCAAAAAAGTTATAGTATTGTACGTCATAAAAAGTCATAGTATAGTATGTCGTAAATTAATTGTGTCGTCAAAAGTCATAAAAATCATATGTTGAAAAAGTCAGAATAGTATGTCGAAAAGAGTCAATAATGTATGTCGTAACAAATTATAAAAAAGCCATAATATAGTAGGTTGAAAAAAGTAAAGAAAACCTAGTATATAAAGTATGTCGAAAAAAAGTCATATTATAGTTAGTCAAAAAAAAAATAGTATAGTATGTTGTAAAAAGTCTTAGTCATTAGTATTTTTTTTTTTTCATTCATAGTATAGTATGTCGAAAACAGTCGTAAATAAATCGTAGTATAGTATGTCAAAAAAGTGATGAAAGTCATTATAGTATGTTGAAAAAAGTCAGTATTATTGTACTAAAGATTCCTATTTTTATCTTATTTTGACAATTTCTACACTTACCTCACTTCCTGTACCTCACTTCCTTTCCTCCCCTGTCTTCACAACTGATTGGCTTTTGTTTCCACCCTAATTACCTGATTGAGTTCACCTGGTCACTCCTTATTTAAAGACTGCACTCCCACCCAGTCAGTCTTTTCTACACCTTCACATGGGGCAGCAGCTGGTAAGATGAGTTTTACTTTGCACCTTATTTCTTGATAACGTGTCTATTTGAATGACAGCTTTAATTTATCTAATTACTTTATGATGAACATGTCAGAGTATTGACTGTGTTAAGTTCTAATTTCTATTTGTTTCTTCCCAGATTCTCCAACCCATGTGTCTGTTCTGTTCTGTTATCCATTATCATTTACCTCACCACCTTTGTGAATAAACCTTCATTGAATGGACTGAACTTCTCTGTGGCTTTTCCTATGCATTCTGACCGATGTCCCATGACTATGGCAATCAACCTCTAAAACTGAACCCTCCTTAACAATTATGTAAAAAAGTCATAGTATAGTATGTCGTATCAATTCATAAAAGTCAGTTATGTATGTCAAGAAAAGTAAAAGGATTAGTATATAAAGTATGCCAATAAAGTTAAACAGTACGTTGAAAAGTCATGCTGTAGTATGTCGAAAAAAAGACATAGTATGTCGAAGAAGTCGGTATAGTATGTCGAAAAAAGTCAGCGTAGTATGTTAGAAAGTCATATTATGTCAAAAAATTGAAAAGGTCATAGTATATATAGTATGTTGTAAAGTCATAAAAAATCATGTCAAAAAGGCATCGTATGTCAAAGTCATAGTATGTTGGAAAAAAGATAAAGTCGTAGTATAGTACATCGAAAAGTCATTGTATAGTAATGTCGAAAAAGTCAGTATAGTATGATGAAAAGATTTAAAAAGTCAAGTATAGTAGGTAAAAAAACAAAATCAAGTGTGTATATATAGTACGTTGTAAAAAGTAAAAAAAATCATGTGAAAAAGTCATAGTATAGAATGTTGAAAAAAGTCAAAAATCATGGTATATTTGATGAAAAACATCAATGTTTCAATTTCAATAGCTTGTATTTAATACATTACTCAGCTCCTGCGTCAAATTGCGCCGAAAACAGTCAAAAAAAAAAAAATGGGTGTAGTATGTCGAATGAAGTTATGAAAGTCATAGTATGTTGAAAAAAAGTCAAACAAATCATAGTATAGTATGTCGAAAAAGGCATTGTATATTATGTTGAAAAAAGTCAAAAATCATGGTATATAAAGTATGAAGAAAAAAAGTCATAGTACAGTTCGTCGAAAAAAGTAATAGTGTAGTATTTCAAAAAAAGTCATAGTATAGTATTTCGTAAAAAGTCTTTGTATAGCATGTCGAAAAAAGTAAATAGTCAGTATATATAGAAATCATAAAAAGTCATAGAATAGTATGTTGAAAAAAGTCAGTGTAGTATGTGGAAAAAAATAAAAAAGTCATAGTATAGTATGTCAAAAAAGTCATAGTATGTCGAAAAAAGTCAGTGTAGTATGTCGAAACGTCACAGAAAAGTCATAGTACAGTATGTCGAACACAGTCATAAAAAATCTAAGTATATTATGTCGTAACAAGTCATAGTATAGCATATCGACAAAAGTCATAAAAGTTATATGGTGTGTCAAAAAAAGTCATATGATAGTAGGCCATAAAATGTCAATAATATATAATAGTATAGTATGTCATTAAAAAATCATAAAAAGTCAAAAATCTTGTAAAACTTCATAGATATAGGATAGTCAGGTATGTCATAAAAGCCATAGTATAGTATGTCATACAAATTATATTAAAAAAAACTCGTAGTAAAGTATGTCATAAAAATTTCAAAAAAAGTCATAGTATAGTATATCATAAACATTTCATAAACAATTTATAGTATGTCATAAAAAAAGTAACATTTTTTTTCTTTTTTACGACATCCTGTGTCCTCTTAGCTCGATTAGTTTTTTGCCCCGAACTGCTCCTTCCAGGCAGCGCTGCGACCGCTGCCTCAAAGGCACCTAACCCTAACCTTAACCATAACCAGTGCCTAATCCTAGTGCCTTCCAGGCAGCGCTGCCTGGAAGGAGCCGTTGGGGGCAAAAAACACCGATAAACGTCCTCTTACCTCTCTAGTCCTGATGATCCAACATGCGGATCAAAATCAAATTTTCTCTCTAAACAGGCTACTCGCTCCCAGATCAACCAAATGGCATTCATGAATAATGCCACTTAGTCTTAATTGGAAACACTGGTCCAGGAAAATAACATAATATAATCCTTTTTACTGAAGTAGGGTATTTGGGTCATATCTGTGTCTGTAATACTCAAGCTCATGATGCTCGGATGTTTAATTATCATCCATTAATTATAGATTTCTGCCATGTGTATGGCAATTAATGTAGCTTAACTCCATTTGGTCATTACTTAATCTAATTTGGAGGGACAGAGGTTGAAACGGTGTCAGTCGGGTCCTGTGTTCATCCGCAAAATTAATTTTATTAGCAAAATCAGCTGATTACAAACATTTCATTATATCCCATCATAAGCTACTTTAGTAGTTGTTTTTTGGAGTGACATCAGGTGTTATCTATAGATGGACACATTTGTTGTGTCACACCCAGTGCAATTACTGTAATTATACTGTCACTGTAAAGTATTAGTCAGTAAGGTATACAGTATATAGTTTCTATATATGATCACCATAATCCATTCTGTGACGTGGCTCTTTGGCAGCTACGGTCATAACATCTGCTCTTTGCGGTCACAATGTAACCAAACTTCAACTGCGTTATGTGAGCATTTTCAAAAACAAAAGCAGCGATGAAATTATTGCCAGCTGCATTTCTGTACATGGTGTTAATGTTGACTGTTACTATAATTCAAATTGTTTTTGTGATTAACAATTTTTTAATTTATTTTTTAAACAGCATACAGAACATAAAATTCGCAACATGAACTGGCTATTATTAAACTAGTCTGGACCCAGCTTCTTATGTGCTTATCCATCCCACTTATTGACCCATCATCCAAAACAAATAATCTTGGGCGGAATGAAACCTGGGTCCCTGCAATCCGACATAGGTTATCATGTATCCTGGTCCAAATTTCCTGGACCTTATCACAGGACCATGGGATATGAAGTAATTGGCCGTCCTCTGTCTTACATTTCCAACAATTTAGTGTGTCTTTCAGACCAATTCTAAACAATCTGGAGGGAGTCCAATAGAAGTGATGCATAATCTTGAACTGAATGAGGAGCACCCTCATATCACGTGAAATACGTTTTATTTCGTATTCGTATTTATTGTGGGACAGATTCTGTCCCACTCTTCATCATCCAGTGTTATACTCAGATCCCTTTCCCCTCTTCATCATCCAGTGTTATACTCAGATCCCTTTCCCCATGTCTTTTTGAGGGCTGACCAGGCTCTATTCCCCAGGTTCTGCATAAGCATAGAATAATACCCAGAAGCCTCATGACCTTTTCCATATTTCAACAACACCTTATCTAAACATTCTGGTGCCTTCGGGGCTAAAGAACTGGATCCAAAAATCCCCACTAACAGATGGCGAAGTTTTAAATAGCTAAAAAATGGAGACCTATGTATTCCAAATTGCTGTACCACATCCTCAATGGATTTCTATATGCCACCGAGATACAGATCCCCCAGTGTGACAATTGCCTTTTCCAATCAATCCCTCCAAAAAAGAGGAGATCTACCAATACATAACTCAAGATTTTGCCAAATACTTGATGAAGTATTTAGATAAGGATCCAGTTCAAACAGCCGGGCCACTTTGGTCCAAACGACATTTAAGTGAGAGATTATCAGATGTGTTTTTGCCTCACCATACAGTTTGACAGACAGGGTTTGTAAGGGTGATAATGGGAGCAAGAACTGCTCAATACAATCCCAGGGTGGGGCTCTCTTAGGAGGAAGTGACCAGTGGGCCAGATGCCAACATCTTTGGTAGACCCAAACCTCCTCTATCAATCGGTCTTTTTTCCAGAGCATGTTGAGCTCTCTCTCGCTAGCGGCAGGATTGTCAACTTCGTTCATTTTGATGACCAGGCTAGAGAGTTTTGACTCCATCAAAACGATGGAGCAGCAAATTTCCTTCAGACCTTCTAGCTCAGCGGAGATTTTCTCTAGTGCTGCAAATATTTTATCAATATTGGCCGGCGTCATGTCATTAGCCTGTTGCTTTTCTGCTACGAACACAGCAGCAGCGCCATCTTGGCCCTTTACAGCGGCATCTCCACCGCGGAGCATATTCTGCTTAATATCGCCACCGGCCGTTAACTTTTTAGTTTAACATTTTCGGCATCCACAAGGTTTCTCGTCCCGGCTGAGCACAAATTTCTCTACACTGACCAGAGCTCACCCCTCACCCCACTAGTTCGCCATTAGGTCACGTGACACTCCATTTTAAAAAAAGGTTGAAGTTGAGATTTAGTTTGAGCCTCTGCTCCCGACATCAGATATTCTACTCTGAGAGAGAAACATCTGTTTTGATTCAGGAGCCCAGTTTTTGTGTGTGTGTGTGTGTGTGTGTGTGTGTGTGTGTGTGTGTGTGTGTGTGTGTGTGTGTGTGTGTGTGTGTGTGTGTGTGTGTGTGTGTGTGTGTGTGTGTGTGTGTGTGTGAAAGACAGCTTGTTCTGTACATGTACACACCCACGTACTGTAGTATTGTGTATGTGTGTGCACACAACCACAGTTGTGTTATGTAAGACTGTTATTGTTAGACTGCTTTCCCCTTTAAGACTGACTGACCGGCCGTTACAGTGCCTGCAGACGTGGCTGTGTTCAAGGAAGAGTTTGTGAACTTAACTGCTCTTACAAGCAATGAAATGTACAGCATGAGACAAAACCAAGTTCAATTTAAGCACAATAAATTTGATAATATAGATCAAATTAGATTCAAATTGACTCGCAATTTTCTGGTTAAAGGGATTTGTATTTGACAAATGACCCAACTGATATGACCGTGGTAAACCATAAGACGGAGAGAGTGGTTTGATTGTGACCGTGTTGACAAGCAATAGCTTATAAATCCCACACTTCAGTGTACAGTAGTCCCAGTTACCTGTTTGCCACCAGGTGTCCACCACAGGGCAGCGTCCGTCCCCAACCACTCTGTGGTACCACTCCCACGCTTCAGTGTTGATGGGCTCACCCACTGCACGCAGACAAGGAAATGTCAATCAAACATGTAGATATTGTTTTAACAAGTGTTTAAAAAAAAAAAAAAAGATGCCTGTGTTTGTACAGAGGAGGAATTACATTCTTTATGTTAAGCTTTGTGCTTTCACCCATACGTTTCATGATTCTACCGAACGGGTGGTGTGTGTGTGTGTGTGTGTGTGTGTGTGTGTGTGTGTGTGTGTGTGTGTGTGTGTGTGTGTGTGTGTGTGCACGCGCGTATACAGTATATGATCTCCTGGCATGCTGGGCTTTGCTATGGCATGTTTACATACCAGCCAGGCTTGACTTTCCAATATATTTTCAGTATGTAACACGTGTGTGTGCTTATAGAACGGAATCTGTATAGTGACTCTACAGAAGACAGCACAAACAATGTGAACCATCAGCACAAATCTTTACATTTGTTTGTACACATACTGTATTTGATGTGGTGTCATCTGGTTTACATGACAGGTTGACTTGGATAAATGAACTTGATGCATGCTAACTCATCAAAGTAAAAATGGACATTGTATGACAAACAAAAAGTCACTACAAAGTCAGACTACAGCTGTGCTAGTGAGTGTGATGTAATTACATCCAGGGTTTACATCTGTTAACCATCACCGCTCAAAAACAATACAATGCACTGTGAGGGATGCTGCACTTAAATACCTATCTGACATCAGCTTTTTTTATTTTAAAATAATATTATCACATGCATAGAAACATCCATTTAACTTCTAGAGAAAAAAAATCATTTTCCTCCCTCCTTTTATTTTTTACAATCTGGGTCCTATCTGTGGCCATAATTACAATTATTGTAACATTTTGCTGATCAATATCCATCCCAACCCAATTATGTAAACCAAATTATTTTGAAATAAGAGCCAGATGTGTCCATTTCATACTATACAGGTATACTGTAAATACTACAATCCATTGCATTAAAAAGCTGTGTTCATGCATAGCTGTGGTAAGAACGGTAGGTTGAAACTGAACTGTGAAGTAGTTTTTTTATATATATATATATATATATATATATAGTTGCAGATGTTTACAATGCAGTTTGGGAAATTATTTTTAAATTAATAAAAAAATTAATTAATAAAAAAAATTAATTCAAAATTCAAATTTGTTTTTACATTCAAATGTGCAGATTATCTGGTTAAATTGTTGCGTTACTTGTTGGACTCTAAATCTCTTAACGTTACCGTAAAATGTAACTAAAACGGACATCACTACACAAATGAGAACCAGGTAAAAACAAAATATTCCTTTTATGGTGAGGATGGTTGTGCACATAATAGTGTTTCTAAGTAAAATGTCTGGCCTACCAGAGCCGAGAGTTTTGAGTGTTGAGCGGTCGTATTTGTGTACCCACTGGTCTCCGTACTTGAGCAGCAGGCGGAGCGCTGTGGGAGCCCCGTAAAACTGGTTTATCTTAAGTCTCTGAACCATCTCCCAGTACCTTCCTGTGAACAACAAAACATGTCAAAGTTAGCATGGTCCAAAGAGATATTCTACAATGTGTTAAAAAGATACTGAAACTCTGAATCAGGAATTAGGGTAAAGCAGTGAGAAATAAAGACTAACTACAAAGTGTGTTTAATCCTTATTAGTGTTCTTGTTTCTCATTGAAAATAACTTGGTGTGTGTGCTGACACACATGATGACTGTGTCCTGACTCCTGCATATAGAAGTCCTAATTTTAGTGTGGAAGGTATGGCCAAGTTCAACTGCAAACAGTTATTCATAGACAAAGACACGAGAATGCAGAGCTCTTGACAAAGGACAGGAATACTTACTGTAGAGGACTTCTGCCAACATACTTTACACAGACCCATAATATTCTATATTAACATAATCATAGAAATGTCATCATAATGACACAATTAGAACTAATAAAAATCTTAGGTCAACATGTGACAGATTGGAAGGTTAACTGTGCAAATGGAGGTATATTGAATTTTTGTCATGTAAGAGTTTTCTTGGATAACCAGTCTGATACATTCATACATTTGCTGACGTTCAATCGTACCTGGGTCGGGGTAAATGGGAGTGCTTTCAAACAGGACAGTGGTTCCCCCGTTGGCCAGAGGCCCGTAGACACTGTAACTGTGTCCTGTTATCCAACCAATATCTGCCACACAGCCGAACACATCTCCATCAGAGTAGTTGAAGACATACTGGTGATGAGAGGGAAACATTGATGGAATGATTGGATAAAAACAAAACCATTTACAGAATAATACTCTTAAGAACATTTGCTTAAAATAATGGTTCACAGATTGAGAGACACTATTGTTTTGCCTATTATACTGCTAAATACCCGTTATTTATCTAATATATCGCTCAAACTCACCACTTTACATAAATAGATCATGCTAAAACAGACTACACTATGCTTTGATGAGGCTGAGATTTCCTCTAAAGATGCTCACTGGATTTGTGATCACATTTTGGCTGTCCCAAGGTGTAAATGAGTAGCTACAGACTGCATGATAAGAAATTGCTCTACACAATGCAGGTGCAGGTCGTGGTTGATGTTTACTTTGTGTGTGAGTGCAGCATACAGCAGGTATCCAGCCTGAGTGTGCACGAGTCCTTTGGGCTTCCCTGTGCTGCCTGATGTATAAAGCAGGAACAAGACGTCCTCACTGTCCATGGCAGCAGGCTCACACACCAAATCCTCCTTCTGCATCTCCTGTATGACATAATGACTTTAAAGGACTTTTTCTTAAAAGTCAGACTTAGTAAGCACAGCAGAGTAATAGTATATAGAGTATGGTATATTAGAGCAATACATTTTTTATGATGTTAGAAAAGAACATTTTAAAAGGCATGTAAGGATTAAGACTAGTGCTGAAACGATTAGCTGACAGGACAGCCTCACCACAAAGTCCATTTAGCAGCTGTTCTGGAGCTTTCAATCATATCACAGGATCTTGCTCAGCAGATGGAGATTGCCCACATGTCATAAAAGTGTACATGTTAAAATGTCCATTTTTCTTCTGCTGAGGAATATCGTGTGATAGGACTGAAGAAAGCTGAAAGAACAGCTACTAATGGAGCTGTCAACTTCCACCTAGAATGAACTTTCAATTTCAAAGATCAGTTAGTAGACTCAAAATGAACCAACAATTTTGATTATTCATTTTTAAAGTCAACATTTTTTAAATCTTGTTTTTATGCAGGGACAGTGCAGTCTTCTGCTGTTGGCATTCATATTTTAATCAAGTTCTGATTGACTTTCTGCTCTCTCACCTCCTCCATGACGATGTCCCTGGCTGTCATAGCAACCGGATTCTCTGTTCTCATGGCAACGAACACCTGCTGTACTGTCGGGCAGCTCTGAAGTGCCGTATCCACCGCCTTTTTCAGCTCGGTGACCTTACCCCCTCTGACGCCCTGGTTCACCGTGATGACGGTGCTGGACTGGGCTGAAAATGTGGTGTATGCATTGGTGGAAGAGGTATTCAGATCCTTTACTTGAGTAAAAGCACCAATACCACACTGTAAAAATACTCTGTTACAAGTAAAAGTCCTGCATTGAAAATGTTACTTGAGTAAAAGTATGTAAGTATCTTCAGGAAAATGTACTTTAAAAGTAAAATTACTCAATGCAGAAAAATCCTCACATTTTAGAAACTGGAAATGATCAAAACAGTTCTGTCAATCAAGTGTTTCATTGGCTAATCATTTCACCTGTACTTGTAGGCCATTACATTGTTGGGTAGTTTAATTTATAATAAAACATCGTACTTTATAAACTACATGTGTTTTAATGTGTTTTAATATGTAAAGTAACTAAAGCTGTCAGATTAATGTAGTGGAGTAAAAAGTACAATATATTTCTCTTTGAAATCTAGTGGAGTAGTTCAGTAGAAAGTGGCATGAAAAGAAAAGGCTCAAGTAAAGTACAAGTACCTCAAATTTGTACTTAAGTAGTACTTGAGTAAATGTACTTAGTTACATTCCACCACTGGGTGTATGTAAATATAAATAGAAACTTAAACTTAAAAATCTGTAATACTGTAGCTGAGGAAATACTAACGTAAAAATAACTAATTTAACTAAATGTATTTCTGACAGAAATTCAACCTTACTGTATTGGATGCTATCATGAAACCACCAAACACAAAATGTCTTAAACATGTTGGGCCCCCTAAGAGAAATATCGGGCTCTTTAGCTGCTAAATGCTACGTTATGTTCACCAGCTATACCACTATATCGTTAACTTTGCTTGAATGTTTGGTGCTGATATTTTTTTACAGGCTTTAAAACCAAAACATTGAGCTGGTCACACTGTCTCACCGTCTCTGATTCGCTCTGCGAGCGCCTCGGCACTGAACCCCGCAAACACCACATTGTGTGCTGCACCGATACGGGCACAGGCCAACATGGACGCCACAGCCAGAGGGCATGGAGGCATGTAGATGGTGACACAGTCCCCTTTCCTCACGCCACGCCGCCTTAACATGTTGCCCAGGCGACATGTCATCTCCAGTAACTGCCTGTAAACAGATAGCAATGAAGCCACATGAGGCGAATAAACACACACACACACACACACACACACACACACACACACACACACACACACACACACACACACCCAGCCTACATAATTAAGATCCAACCTGCTGACCTGTAGGTGATCTTGACCTCTGACCCCGGTTCATCTCTCTCCCAGATCAGGGCCACCCGCTCAGGACAAGTGTGCACGTGGCGGTCCAAACAGTTCACTACACGTGAACATAAAAGAAACCGGATACACATAGAAAGAAATAGAGAATGTCACATTATCTGACTGCTACATTAGCGTGGTGCGTTCAAGATATTCTTTGGATGCTGATAGAGATATAATGATGCCTTCGCCGTCTCTTTAGGCCTACGTGTTTTATTTAGAAGTGTTCCTCAAAAAGTAGCATGGGAAACTGCGACTTGACTGCATCGATTCGTTTATTCTAACGACAAAATATCTATATCTATATGTCTATAAATAAAATTACTGGTCATATGCTATATGACATGTAAAGACAATCTTACCGGACACATTCAGCTTTCCTCCTTCAAACCACTTGATTTCCCCCCGGCTCAGGTCACAGTCCTGGGTCGTGTGGAAAGGACTGATCCAGTTCAGTCTCTGACGCGCCGCAGCGGCCCAGAAGCTCGCGCTGTTGGAGACGGAGAACTCCTGCAGCGCTGAGTGGCCGCACACGCCTTCAAAGCCCGCAGCCTCGGGCATAAACGCTGGCACGTTACACCTCCATCGACCCAAAACATGGAAATAAGATTTGAAGACACGACGACTGAAAGAAACGACGTACTTTGAAGCGCATCCGCAAGACAGCCACATAATGACAGTAGCCTATTCTGTGCTATCCGAAAGTATGTTTGCAAAGCATTAGCTAGAGTTTTTACACACTTTTGCAAGTTATTGTGCTCAAGTTGAAAACTTGGAAACTCCGGAGAGGAAGGGCTAGAGGAGTGATGCGTTAAAGGGCGGTACAAACCCATGTGCCGACGCTTTCGGAAAGAACAGTAGCTGGATTTCAGCATCAATTGCAAAAGAAAAGTTTCTTTTTACGCAACATGCAGGATTTCGTTGTTTAAATATCCCTTCCAGGCATGTGTTAATTCATAAAAAATACAGTTTTGAATAATAACTTGTCTGATGTGTTTGTTTCCACAAAAGAGTTTGATTAACCTTTAAAAACATTTTTAGTTTTAATAAGCCTACAACTAGGCTACTCCTTGTCCCTCGATTAAATCCAGAATTTATGAATATGCAAATATTTTTCATTTCAAACGTTTAGGCTGCTGGACACAAGATGGTTTTCCAAACTAGATGTGATGTCAAAAAGTCATGCTCATAAGTATAAGTCTTAAACTAAGATTTAGAGTGAGCACAGAGAAACTTCTAGTGTCAACCTCTATACATCATTCTGCACATTGAAGCTCAAACATCCAAGTGAAGAAACAAACTTTAAATATCAGTAACTTTTAATTAGGCCAGAGTTACATTTATACAGTTACATGTATACATAGACAAACACAGATAATGTAAACTGTACATAACAGTACAGTGTTATCTATTGGACAATATTTTCAGTATGTATATCACAAATGTTGCAACATTTGAAGGAAAACAAAAGATTTAGGCTTGTAATCTTTTCACGGGACTTGATACCAACTGTATGTTTTTTAGTCACCCAACTAAAATTAATCATTCATCACAGGGAGGTCCCATTCATCTCATTAGCACCTCTAGAGCAGGTATATTCAATTTCTTGCTTGAGATGCTTGTTGAAAGGAGACTTACTTCCAAAAACATCTTTATTCTTGCTGTTGCATAAAAGTATAGCTGCCATGTCACAGAACTAGTTAACAATCTATTTTAAAGAAAATAAATATATATATTTTTTTAACACAGCTCCATATCAGAACATCTGCAGTAAATGTTACGAAAACATTTCCATGTTTAAGCCTTCTTCATTCTCCTACAGAAGGTGACATGAAAAGGTGTTGTGTAGTTTGCTGTACAAATATTTCAGTGAGGAAGAAATAATCTCATTGGTTTAGTTAATACATCACAATCATTGGAGCCAAAGAAGCTTCAGTTACCTTGACAGGTAAGCTCAAGTGGATAAAGAAAATAATGTCTAATTCATTTATCTATGACTATGATATTTGATCTGTGGGTTTGATCAACAGTATGAAGTTCAGACTCCACGTGCACCGAGGTTCAACTCAACCAATGAAACTTCTGCCTCTGAATTCTGAAAACTCCACTCTGCAGGTATTTTCACCATCAGTCTGTATCCTGCAGCTTCTTTCAGTCACTCTTCTCCACATCTGCTGTTCCCCGCTCCATCACATTGTCCTCAGCTTCCTCTTTATGTGTTACGTGGTCGTTTGTTTTGTCGGAAACTGTCCCCAGCACCATAGCGCTGTGTTCCTGCGCCTTAGCTCGCAGCGCAGCAATACTGTTCTCCCTCAGTTCCTCTTTAGAAATGGATGCGTTAGTAATGTCTTTCATCCGTTTCTCCGTCTGTTCCTGCATCACTTTGTCCACTGGTTTCTCCTGTGTTGTTGTTGTTGTTGGTGGTGGTGTCAGGCTGCAGGGTTTTCCAGGGGAGGTGTGTGTGGTTTCAACTGACTTCTTGTGCATACCTGAATGGAGAGGACATTCATTTCAGTTAAGGTTTGCGGAGGAGGGCTAGATAACTTGTTTTAGTGTTTCCTGGTGTAGTTTAATAAATTGACACCAATTTAAAAATGACAAATTACACAGACTTTTCCTCACAAGAATTGCATTTTGTATGCACTGAGGTGTCTGACATTGAAAGAGAATGGTGATAGATTAGTGGATAGAACTTATTCAATTAGAGCGACCTAATTGATTAACTAATCAATTGACATGAGGCGAGAGAGGCCATTTGGTCTAATCTGTCCTGATTAAGTAGGATTATCACTGTATTGACATGCTGACACTTTTATTTATATTTTTATTGGCTCCTAACATGAGCCAGGCTTAGCTCACACTTCCTGTTAGAATACATGATTATCCCTATTTTCAAACACTATGAGACAACCTAATATAGCTGGGTTTCTTTGGACCTACAGCTAAAGCTTTTATTCTGGGACTAAAATATGGGCCAAGAGTGACTATGTATAGAATTAACAAAACAACAAACACATTTTATGTGTATCAGACATAAAGGTCTGGATGAGACAGCTTTTAAAAGTACCCCACCATGTGGGCTTTGTCAGCCAACTTTGCAAAGTGGATTTTCCCTAAATGAGCCTCAATATTGAAATTAAAAAAGGTGGACTATCTATGACTCAAGATCAATAAAGGACATTTTTTCACAGCACTTTGACTTGCCATGGTAGGAAAAACATAGGTGTTATCACATTAACAATTGTATAATCAAGTTTCCCAGTAAGCCCTGGCAGTGTGACAGTGAGCATGAACAATACTAGGACCCTGAAACAGCTAAATGGAATTCAACCATCAGTCATTTCACTATTTACATTCACATTTTTATTAATGTAAGAAATAGAAAACAAATGCCCAACTAAAATGCACCCAGATGACATACGTACACATAACAAATAATATTTACCTAATAACCACGGAGCGTAGGATTCTGTGACGCCCTCCTTGGCTGACTTGAGGATGGACTCGGGCAGTGGGATGGAGTGACGGACCATAGCTCCGTAGAGGCCGTACTCCGCCATCACGCTGCTGCGACCCCAACACTTCTCCCTTTTCCTCCACTTGGCCCTGCGGTTCTGAAACCATACCTGCGACATGGGAGTCAGATCAAAAATTAGATTACGTTTACTTGAACTTGGCAAACTACTGTAATGCATGCAATTTTATTCTCTGTAGTCTGGGCCAATCATCTATTATCTTATTATCTATCCATGAACATTTACGATTGTGACTGGGCCAAAACATGACTCAGCCTCCAAACTCTGCCTCCATTCAATAATAAAATGTTTTGTTTATTGTTTTGTATCAAGTTTGACAATAAGACTCACATACATTCACATTCATCTGCTGAAGGGAGAAAGTTGCGATCACCTTCTCTAAATCTCAGTTTACAATGTGTTTGTACCAGGATGAAAACCTCCAGTGCACACACACTGAAAATGTACTCTTGAGTAAAGTATTGACATCTTGTGTTTAAGGAATTAAATGAACAATATTTAAATATTCATAGATAGATTCTGGAGTTTTCAATGAAGGAGGAGGAGATGTAATTTCATTTTTTTTAACACGGTAATTTAACTTTTTTTGTGGAAAACTGTATCAGAAAAAATATGATTTAAAAACAGATTATTTTCACGTCTTAAAAACTGCTGTATCGAAGCAGGAGTCTTTTATTTAATGTAACAGGAGATAAATATCAGTGGGACAATGACATCTGCTGGAGGCTTTTAACAAAAAAAATGTTTTAATAGAGAAGACTCAAATTAGTGTGCTTGCGCAGATATCTCATCCATCTCATCCATTATAGACAAAAATGCAAATGTGCTGCAAAATAGGTTTAGAACACAAGTCCTGAAATTCAGTGTTTAATATTTAATATTATTTCCTCATTGCTTAATTTAAAGAATATGTTGTCTTCTGTCTGTGTGTCCTTCCAGCTCCTCAAGTGCCTAAATTGATTTCCGCCAAGTCGGACCGCATAGTGCCTCAGCAAGCATGTGAATATGAATGAGGAAAACAGGAAAAAAAACAAGCATGCTAAAATGGCAGAGGAGGCAGGATGAGATTGTGAAGCGTGCGTGTGTGTGTGCGTGCGTGTGTGTGTGTGTGTGTGTGTGTGTGTGTGTGTGTGTGTGTGTGTGTGTGTGTGTGTGTGTGTTTCACAGACCTGGAATTAAAAACGATCAAAGCCGAGCCTGGAAAGCTATTCAGGTAGATCTGATGATAACCTCCATCTCATAAAAAGATGGGTCTCAGATGAGCAATCATGCTTTCTGACAGCAACGGTGTGAGTGTGCATGGCAGTGTGTGTGCATGTGTCTTCACTTGTGTGTGTGAAGTGCTTCCTGAGAGAGGTGACCCCGGGGGCGAAGAGGCTGATTGAAAAATAAGTTAATTTCCAGGGCCGATCGATGGGAGACAGGCGCTCAAATATCACGGGAAATTAAAATGCTCATAGCAGCCAGGCAGAGCCCTCTGCTCAGCCGCTGACCTGTGCTAATTCATTTCTATGTAGTTATCATTTCATCTCAGGGCTGCGGCCCGTCTCTCGCAGGGAGAGAGGTGCTAAGTTCTCCTCAATTAACTAATTACACTGAGAGGCTGAATTGGCTGCTAATGTGAAAGCAGAAGGCATTGTGAGGATGAGGATGATGGAGTAGCTGATTGGGGGCTCTACCTGAATTTTTCCTTTGCTTTCTTCATCACGTTGTAACCTGAATCTGTGGCAAGCACCATGAATGCAAGGAATTTTAACTTTGAGTTAAAAGAAGCTATCATTGCAGGAAATATCTGGATAATTTAACTGAATAACAGACTTTATTTTGTATTTTTTTTCAAGGGTTTTTTGTCGTATCGCCCCCCCTTAAGGCAAGATGATTAAAGCATATTCAGGTTTTGGAATTTAAGATCACAACCAACACATTTCTGAATACTGCAGAGGCATCAATACACAACAACACACCTGTATTCTGTCTTCTGGTAGCTCAGTCTTCATGGAGAGCATTTCTCTGGCGTAAACATCTGGATAGTGGGCTTCATTAAAAGCTTTCTCCAGCTCCTCCAGCTGATAGGAAGTGAAAATGGTTCTGCAGACAAAAAAAGGGAAATATAAGAATACATTTATACATATGGATTCCTTCATAAATTCACAATTTTGCATTCATTCAATTTTGTTCAATCTAAAATCCGTCTACTGAAATGGAAAAAATGGAAAAAATAAATCAAGATCTTATAAAATGAGAAACGGTCAGTTTTATTTTATTTTAACTCTTGAATAACTAGAATTAGCAAGTAAGAAATTGGAACAACAGAGGACAATTGCAATTAATTAACCAAAGGTATAGAGTCAAATCATAAAAATCATAAATACACCAAAGAAAACAGCTATTCCTACCGAAACATCTAGCAACAATGTTTTTTTTTTTTTTAAGACAGCAGAGGAATGATTTTATGAAGGCTTTTTCTATAAAAAAAAAAAAAAAAAGTAGGACAATACCAGATTACATCTAGGCTAATGCAATTTTATGAGCATCAAACACACAACATGTTTTACAGGATTCACTGATGACAAGTAGCCTAGATTGATATTACTCTATAAAAAAAGGCCTAAAATTAATATATGCCCGACCGTAACATCAGTCTAAATGAAATAAATTATACAGCGTTCGATTATCTTTTTAATTTTTTTATTTCACCTGTGTCGTCTTTTCTTTCGTTTCTTGCTCTGACTCATTGATGATTTAGAGAACTTCTGATCACCGGAGGAGAGACTCATGTCATCAGAATCTGTAAGGAAACAACAGCAATAATAATAATAATAATAATAATAATAATAACTACTGCATTGGATAATGCATGAAAGATGCAGGCATTATTGCTGGTCGTTAGATGTATATAATAATAATATAATAATATAGCCTACCTCTTAAAAAAAAAAGACTAAATTAAGTTTAAAGAATTCGTTTTAGCAAGGCCTCTACACATCTTTTTCAATAGGCCCATTTAGAAAACAAGAGCATTCTTTTTTTCTCAGTGAAATTAACTTCCAATCTCTCTCCATCATTATCACTGGATCACAGGGCGAGGAGACTTTGACGCGTAAACTCTTTTTGTGCAAGAAATGTCTGCTATCCTCAATTTGAGCTCGTTCACAATAAATGCATGAGACAAGCGTGTGCTGTTTTTAAAAAAACTGCAACGACTATTCTAATAATTGCATCAGAAACACAGTAGGTTATGCGTTATAGAGTTTACAGGACTTTATGTCAAACACTCACCGGAGCTGGCGGAGTGCTGCGCCTCCATCTTTGGGTCCATGTGCGCCGCTCTGTGCAGCGGATGCAGGTGCACATTCTGCGCCTCTGCCAGCACCTCCAGAAAAGCAGGCTGGCTGTAAAACGAGTGTATTCCCTCTGGTCCCAGCAAACCCACACCGACCCCAAGACCCCCGTGTCCGAGGGCCGACCTGGCTGCCAGGACGTGCGCACTGTGCGGCAGAGCCTCCAGCGGCCGCCTCGGTGCCGCCGGCGGCTCCTTGTTGAGGCCGAGCAGCTCCTGGATCCCAAAGCCAGTGCGCCGGTGCACCGTGGGAGCCATCTTCCAGACTGGCTGCTGGGATCCCCCGTGGTTCAAGCTGGTTTGTGAGGCTGATTTCTGTCTATTCACAGTGTCTGAGAGCACAACTCCCTCCTTCCCTGTCATGGCGGTGAGATTTCACTTTTTGTTTTCCACTCCCTCAAAATAAAAGCCAGTCCCTGATGCAATCAGCTCTGTGATTCTCCTTCTTTATCTCTCTGCCCTCCTCTCTGCTGCGCTTTTTATCCAACAGGCAACAGGCGGCAGCCAATCACAAGAGGGGGGAGACTCCACACTGAAGTTTGCATGAGCCCCATGAATCTTTAGATAATACAAGTTCTGGCAGTTAGGCTAAATGTGACAAAATATCTGTCCTATAGATTTTTTGACAAGAAATTGCTCGGTGGGTGGATTGTCTGACAAATACAAAGTGGAATCATCTCCTCCAGCTGGTGACCGCAGAACAATGAATAAGCCCATTTTCCTGAGAGCATGCTTTTGTTTTCTACAGAAGAAGCCTAATCTTCAGTTTGATACCATAATGTCAGTTCAGCGCATATAGCCTACATCGGAAACACTAAGAGCTTATAGGCTGTTTTCTTGCTGACTTGGTGAGTGTTTTGGTCCTGACTCTAACAAAAGAGAGAGGAAATGAGTGTTTAAAAGTTATGTATATGAACATTATGCCTACATATACAATTCATCAGCGAAATCCATGTCGAGGAAAATCAGCTTCATTTGCAGCACGTATAAGTCCTCATTCAAACAGTGGCGTCACTGTTGAAATACTGACGAACCAGCTTTTTGGACCAAATAGGCCTACCGAAAACAGAAAAATATATAATTCATAAATATTTCGACTACATCTGTTGCTTTGCTAGATAAAACACATTTTTAATCCTATAAGCTTAATATATTATTTCAACCTATATAATTTCAATGATGTAGGTAGAATGTAGGCTATGTTCTACTTCATAATGTTAAATAAGACAAACAAGACTAATCATTTTTAATTTCTGCCATAAAAAATTAAGTTTGATACCATTCACCCAAATAAATCTGTTATGACACATGACAACAAAATGTATAATTTAAAAGATGAGCAATCGGATTACCTTAGTGCAGTTCATTAACTGCAATCGATCTTTATAAGTCAGCTTTCTATATTTTAACATTTTCCAATAAATATGCCAATAACGAGGCTACTCGTCAACTAAAAAACATAAACACAGGTCACATTCAATCAGGACCAAAATAGGATTTTCAGTGGTCAAAAAAAAATAACTCTCATAAACTCACATTAGCCAAGTTCTCTATCAGTTAATGAATCAATTCAGCTTCTAATTAGGAGGACCACACACTGATTGATCCGTTACTAGACTCAGCTCTCTCCCTAACGTCCCATATAACCCACACTGTAATTTGCATATTCTAATTAGGTTTGCGCATTAAACGTTTTGTCTTTGTGGAAATCTGAGCATCTGTTGATAGATTATTAAGCGTTTTTTATTCTCTGACGGGTCACATGATAAAGAATACAATATCCCAGTTGAGGATATTTAGGGCACACCAGGGTGGCAATTAGACATGAGACAAACAGAGGAGCAAATGCCATAGCTCGATACAACAACTGATTTATTTACCTCCTGAGTTCTTTTTGAGGTCTGATATCAAACACAAAAAGCTGCGACACAAACTGAAAAGTTACACAATGTTTCAGCGCAAAAATCTGAGTCAAAGTAAGAGCAAAGACATTTCGGATGTCAGGGGAAATCATCCGCAGCTTCTCTCCAAACTCATTTATCACCGTATTTAAACCTCAGCTCGAATTCAAACCCACTGAAATGTGAAATGAAGTGAAAATACTCTCATTTTCTGTTTCCACAAACCTAATCCTCTTTAATCAACTGTTATTCAATTATTTGAATTTGGACTTTCAATCGTTCGGAGATAATGTGCGGCACACTTTTGGACATCTGGACAGATAATTACGCAGAGGAGAGTTTATGGAGATGAGTGGACGCGCGCGATGGAAGCGCAGATACAGTCTTGTCAATGGGACATGTGGTGATGAATAAATAGGTGGTTCCGGCGGGACTGTTTGGCAGCCGTGCATCAGGCTGTCAGTGACGGTCAAACCCACAATAGATTTAGTGCTGGTTTGTAATCTCACATGTGATCATGAGATGCGGCTTCAGCCTTCGTCATGATGAGGCTCCTTGTTGCGCTGTGTTTCACTGCGCCGCATCTCCCTGCAGGACAAGAGACTGGAGCCTAGGCCTACATTTAAGTGGGATAAGATACACTTAAAAAAGCTGTAGCCTATTATATAAGCCTATATGCTATGGCTATATAAAAAAAGAAATAGATTCTGTCACTATTAAATATCATTTAGTTTAGGACATTGCTTTAGTGAATTATTAAGCATTTATTTGCCTGAGTCAGTGTGAAACTGTGGATTCAAACATTAACTGTGATGGGGAAAAAAATCACTTATTTGATGTGTTCCAAAAAATAAAAATGATTAGGCCTACCGGTTGTATGCCTCCGCCAGTCAATTTGCAGTTTATATTCATGTCTTTCCAGACTCATATATGTAGTGAAGACTTTGAAGGAAATTTAATAAAAAGGTATTAAGTGCATTTTCTTTGTGAAATGGAAGTTATCACTATATTAACATGAATGATTCCAGTGAATAATTTCCAGTGGGAAACATGCTGTCCTCACTTAAAGACTATTTTTTACAGAGGACTGAAAGAGAGCTTTGTCACATGGTGCAACAATAATCACCCGAAGCTCAATATCAGCAAAACCAATGGGCCTGTGGTGGAGGAAAAGCATAGAAAGACAGTAGACAATGCTTCACATGTTGCTGCAAAGAAGCTACAAATTTAAAAACGTGCATGCTTCACACACATGTTCAACCCGGGCAGCACAGAAAATCTATACAATCTCCACAGTTTCAAGGTGGGCACCCAAGATTAGTGTCACAATCTCCCCTTCTGTTATGGCGTTGAATAATGGCCAGAAAAGTGTTTTTGCAGAACATTATGATGTCACAGTGAAGTCGACCTGTGACCTTTCTGGTGTAAAATGTCACGATTTCACCATTTTATCCTATAGATTTGTGAGATCAAATTTGTGTAAACATATTATAATCAGCTATGGCCAAAAAGGTTTTATGTGAGGTCACAGCGACCTTGACCGTTGACCACCAAAATCTAATCGGTTCATCCTTGAGTCCAAGTGGATGTTTGTGCCAAATTTAAGGAAATTCCCTCAAGGTGTTTCTGAGATATTGCATTCACGAGAATGGGACGGATGGACTCCGGTATGGACCCCTGGGCCCGCACTCAGAATGCCCGGGAGCAAATAATAGAACAGTTACAACAGTCTGGTAAGTTCAGAAAATGACATCACTTTACTGTAATGCAGCCTTTAAAACCAGGGAAAGACAACACTACGGTATTACGATACCAAAATCTAAGACAATATCTAGTCTCATATCACGATATTGATATAATATCGATATATTGCCCAGCTCTAGCCTATGCACCCATGGTGTTCCAAGCTGTCCGTGTGCGTCCATTCTGGAGTATAATTGAGCCTTCACATTATTATATGCCTGCCGACACAGCAGACTTCTACATGTGTACATACTGCTGCAATACTTTGGAATCATGGCTTTATAGTTTGTATGGGGGTTTCTTAAGGCTACATTGTTGTATTTCTTAATTAGCCAGTACTAAAAGATTCACTGAAATTAAAAACATCTTTTTCAAGAGTGTCCTGGCCTTTATATTTTTTTTTATTTGGGGGTGGCAGTAGCTCTCCATTTGTGCATGAATAGGTCCTGAGCATGTGTGTGTGTGTATTTCAGGCCTGTGTGTAGTGATTTCTAACAAACAGAGTGTAAATTGTAATTTCCCCACTGGGGATCAATAAACAGTATAAATTAAATTATTTCATTTATTTCATATTGTGGCTACATTGGATTAGCCTACTGACTGTCATGAAGATAATCTAACCTCATAGCCTCTCACCTTCTACTACCCCACTCTGAAATTCCACTGCTAATAACCCTAACCTAACCCAGTTTTTCCAGGTGTTTACAGGAACAAGTGTGGCCTAATCATATTTTGCAGTGCTTAACATTTCTTCAACTACTTGGTTCTGTAATAACTAATCACAGTTAAAACCAGAGTTGAAATGTAATGAACATCTTGGGTAACAATATCTGGGTGAAGTAAAGCCTAGGCTCAGGGACGCGCACAGACATTTGGAGGAGCTATTGCTCTAATCTGGAAACAACGTATAACCTTCTTATATACAGTCTATGCGTATAACCTAGCAAGAGCCCAAACCATCACATCCCTGAGCCTCTCTCTTCTCTACAGAACGCACACTAATGTTACGGACGTAACGTAGCTACGTTTAGCCTGCTGCTGCCAACATCTGGCCAACATAGGCTGTCATTAGCTTTGGTTGATAACGTAGCATTTTACGTTACTATAAGGCAATGTTGCGCGACGTGATACAAACGTT
This sequence comes from Sander lucioperca, assembly GCF_008315115.2. Lineage (NCBI taxonomy): Eukaryota > Metazoa > Chordata > Actinopteri > Perciformes > Percidae > Sander > Sander lucioperca. The sequence goes on from NC_050191.1 coordinate 17,541,330, forward strand.
ACAAGCTGAAGCTGCACTTTAGTCAAAGCTCAAGTGGATTTTTGTGGTTAGCTACTATTCACAGGGCATTTGTCATAATCTCCATAACTTTAAAACTCACGTGAAAGTAGAAGGGCTTGGCGTTCACGTGTTGTCTTCCCTTCAACCTTGAAAAAAACACTTTTTTCCCGACGTTTTTGACGTCTTTCTTTCACAGTTTGTTTTTGCTTTTTCCAACGTTTTAAATTTTAAAATTTTTCTTCTACACATTTTCAGCGCTTATTTCTACGTCCCATATTTTCTGATATAAAACAAAAATTTAAAATGGGTCAATGTGACCCGAAGTCAACACAAGGGTTAAATCACGTGACTGGGGGCAGAGGGCTGAGGGCAAGATTGAATGATATAGCGATTTAATTTGATTTAACTTTAGTAATGATGGCGTATTATCGTATCGCAGCCACAACAGCAAAAAAATAAAAATAAAAAGAAAGAAAGTTTAGTTAAGCTCTTCCACCAGAGGGGCAGCTAAGCCAATCAGGGCAAATGGGCTGTTGCCTGGGCAACAATAGCCCGTACCTGTGCACGTCCCTGCCAGAGGCTATTTGTCAATAGGTCAAATCCACCTCTGAGGTGGGATACAAATGATCCCGAATTCTGGCATCAAATTGATCCAGATTTCTGCCTTAAAATTTGAAATACCCAAATACCCATTTTGTCCAGATTAAAGGTAGGATTGGATCACCAAATCCAAATATTCTGCATCAGAAATCTTTGGATCTGCTTTGAAATACCCACTTTTTAGATCAGAATTTAATCCAATCCAACCAATATAATCCTGTAAAATCATTTTTGAAATGCTGGCCCCTGTACTTATTTTAAAGCAGGGATTAGTACACAGGTAGGCAGTCAAAAAAAACAGGCAGATGTATCTGAAGGTAGGTCTGAAAAAACACTATGAATATACAATGCTGGAATGCTAACCCAAACAATGAAGATGACGAGGCACAGACAAAGGGAGACACAGACTAACTACACAAGGGAGAAAAGGGAGGGACAGTTGAAATCAGGGCAGGGTCGGGAATCGTACAGGCGGACAACACACAAGGGCAGGAAGTGAACGTTAAAAACGATTATAACGATTATAAACAAAATAGGATTTTTCCTCGAGGTCAATGAGGGTGATTTTATGTACCTCAGTAGTGGGTGCAATTTGCAACCCACCTGCCAATTTTTGTGAGTTTTGGTTTTACGGTTTTTGCTGCACTAACGGACCACTAATAAAATGATGTTGTTAAAAACCAGAGAATGAAAATGAGTGGAGTAAAGCGACTTAAATTACCTTCGCATCTCATGAGAAGCTATTAGAGAGACATTTCATTAGAGGTGAATGAAGAGATCAATGCCACACCAACAGCTATGCTAATGGGGTTTCTACATCACACACACACACACACACACACACACACACACACACACACACACACATAATGCATATGAATCAAATCCTCCAGGATGCAGCTAGAAACACATTTTTGCATCCTACGAAGCATCCCATCTCAACGCTTCTGAACACAACAGCTTCTTAAAACCTCCTTAACCTCCTTAGGTTCATCTCTATCCTATTGCAGAACTCGTCACTTAACACAAAGCGAGAGGAAGCACAAATAAAATAAAAAGTTTAAAATAGTTGACATGAATGTACTGGCTGGCTACAATAATGACTAACATCGGCATGATCCAACTTAAACAGCAAGTTGTAATTTGGGTTGAAATAAACGATGCCAATTTAAGGACAGGTTATGAGACAGTGTCATGTGGAAGGCATGGTTCTCTGTGAGCATTTGTATCATCCTTTGCTATATTTAATACATGTAGCATGACTGAATCATGCCACTCATTTGGTATTATTTAATCACTCTGTGTATCATAAGCCATTTGGTTCTATAAAGCACCAAAATCAACCTTATCTACCTGGTTATAAGACATTGATTAAATCTATAGGGAAAAAGTCCATATACAATAAAATAGTTGATTCAAACAGACAATATTGTGAATACTGAGATGTTAACGGTGCAGATTGCACTATACTGACTAAAACCTTCTGTCACTGACATCAATACACACTCAATTTGAACCATAAAAAAAAGAATTTGTTACAAAAGTGATAAGACTGAAGCTCTATTAATGTGGTGAACACAACAAACAGTCACACTGCTGTTTAGATACCTGTCTGTACACAAGTGCTGCAAAGAAACACAATAAAGAAAGAAAACACAAGTTGACACCATGATGATTCAAATGACTGAAGGAGACTTCATGGAAATAAGTAGGCTATACTCCAAAAGAGTCTTTGTCCACATTTACTTTCTATCAAATGTAAAAATGATCTACCATAGAACATATCACTCATTAAAATTCATTCATCTCTTCAATAAAAACATATTTGAGCTTCAGTGATGAGTTTCATTCTGAACCAGCTCTTTCTGTCTGATCCATCTTTCTCTTTGTCTGAGGCTCCAGAAATGGCTCTTCTAATCTAGCTAATTGCTGTTTCCCAGAGCTCGGCATTTAAGAAAAAAAGCTGGGTCACCAAACAGCCGTTGATCAAAACATCCTATTAAGGTGAAGAAACAAAAGGCTCTCACAATCCGAACAATGTGCCACTGGTGATTCAACAGTTTGCTCTGTGGGTACAAAGCATTAATTAGGGCAATAACTTCATGCCATTGCCGTTCTATAGTCTCCATTTCTGTATGAGTGCATCTATTTAAGCTCTAAAGTTTGTTGGGGACTCTGACTTGCCGAGTGTGCCACATTCCCCTGTTCTGTGTGCAGATGTGTTATTGGCGTAATGAGGAAAATACTTTGGGAGACGTGAGAGAGAGGGCCCCCGGAACCCCAAAACTTTCCTGACAAAATAATATTCCTCATTGTGGTTACTCGTAAACGAGAATTGACATAATTACTTGGGCCCATTTCTTGTCTAATTAGCACACTTCCACAGTGGACAGGGACTAGCAGTTGGGCAGGGGAAGGGAATCGGACAGGCATGGCAGTAGCAACACAAAAAGGGGCCTCTGCTTTCAGCGTAATTAGGTGAGACAATGCCCCTGACTGTTTTGAGCTATGGCGGCGGCTCAGAGCTGGGGCCGAGCAGGCGAGCAGACGCCCCGTGAGCTACATCTCCCCGAGACCCTAATAAGCCCCTAATTGTCTTTTTTTGATTCACATGAGCAGCACCAGCAGACATGAAGACAACATATTATTGATCGCCCGCAGAAGGCATTTTTTCCTCGTCCTGCAGGATGGAAGAGATTTGAGTTGACTCACTCAGGACCTTTACTGTTGGCCCTCAAACTCCAGAGAACTTGTGTTAACATCCTGTGACAGCGTCCCAAACCTGGAGAGCTGCCACCATGTTCAAAACCAAGATGCAAGAGCTGCTAGGTTTCTTTACAGAAACAGTTTTCAATGACGGCATCTCAGATGGTTCTGTGTAACAAACTATCTGGCTCGTCAGGTTATAAAGAAACATGAAGTGCATCAGAAATTATTCATATTTTCTGCTAGTTTATTGGATGGAGAAAATAATCTTACAATCTTGGATTACCCTTGATATCTGTGTGCAATTATTTTGGGTAAATAATCAGCTGAATATAGTCAATTTTGAATACACAAGGCAAGACTTAATAATGCTAAAGCCTGGCAGTCCTTCTCTTTGTACATAATACACTTTATATTTGAAGAGAACTGAAAGCAAATACTATTATTAAAGATAATAATGTACTTCTTTATGTTTGTTATCTGTCTCTTTTTCTTGATAACATTTCTAACTGAAAGGACACAGAGAGCACAGACCTCCGCCAAGGCCATGCCCAATCACACAATTTTAACAAAAGTAAAATTAATTTTTGTATCCACTCTGTGATTTGGTTCTCCTCCAAAATATAATGGGTTCTTTCTTTGCCAAGTCAGCGTTTGAATATGCAAATAGCTACAGAATGAAGAATTAAACTTGTTTGTTACTTATTTTGAATAATTTGTTTGTCTTAGCCAACTGGATGTATTATTATTATTATTGTTATCAGATTCACTTTCTTTTTTCTTGCAGATTAAGAAAACTTTGAATCACAAGCAGCTGGACTCTACAGACTGCATTTCAACACTGAGCCTGTTAAACCAAACACACACACGGTTCCATATGTTTGAGGCCACTTCTAATGGCAGGTGGTAACCAGAAGACTCAATATTTCATAATTCCTCTCTCTCTAACATCCCCTGCAGTCAAGGCCTCTCCGCTCAGAGGAACATCAATCCGATGTGCCCTCACTCCTTTAATTAGCTGTCAATTAGTGCAAATGAATCAACTCTTCGCCTAATTAAGCAATGCCACCAGGCAGCTCCCATATACAGGCCATTGTGTGAGCAGCATGAGAAAACCACAGCTAGCAAACTCGCTTTGGATCAGGAGTGCAACTTAACGATCACTGACACACTGTGTTCAGGGAGCTGTGTGTGTGTGTGTGTGTGTGTGTGTGTGTGTGTGTGTGTGTGTGTGTGTGTGTGTGTGTGTGTGTGTGTGCGTGTGTGGACAGAGTGTAAGGAAGGGTAATGGCAATGCTTAATTATTTTCCTAAATCATATTCTTTGAGGCAAACGCACAGAACTAAAAACACACTCTGACACGAGCACTTAACTCTCCATTTAGGCCTTTAAATGTTTCTGATCTTCTAATCCTCCAAATATCTCTTATAGTTTCATGTCTGATTCAGATGGCTGCTCTGAGGATTTATGACCAGCTTGTCCTTTACTGAGAAGACTTACTTTCACCAAACATGTCACTCATGGCTGCTGCCGTGCCCAGTGATTTAAAAATCCTGGAAGTACATGAATGTCACTGTATTTGGTGATGCATTTCAAAAAGGTGAGGTTTAATTTCCAGATTATTTTCTTTTTTTTAATTCAAATGTCGTTTTCTAGAATATTTGTTCTCCCAGTGACATGAATAATCAAAAGCTTTAGGTTATTAGCTGTGACCTTCCACCAGTCAGCCAACTTTGTCCTCCACATGAAAAGGTTATTTTTGACACTGAACAGAGTTGAGATTCTATTTTCCTATTTTCTAGGACTTCTCTGAGATTCATACCCTGTGTTTACAGCCTCAGACTTCAGTGATGATGTTGTCATGCAGTCCACATACTTAATTTACAGTCGGAGTGGAAATGTAATCTCTGCAAACATCTGTTCACTTCTGACTCTCAAGACAAGAGCCACTTTTTTATTCTTAAAAGCGATATTTTTGAATAAATGTTGGCATCACCTTTGATTTAAGTCATCAGCACTTCTGAGTTCAGAGGACATTGAATTTAGCTTCTACATTTTGACTTTATACAGTAAATCTTCAAGGTTGCTTCATTACTAAGAGCACACTTATAACCACAAACTAAGATCTCATTTTCACTCAAAGGGGACAACCTATTTTACACTCACACACAACAGGATGAATATTGATGAATGAATCTGTTAAGTGGGCTACTAATTAAACAATCTGCACCTTATTGTGGCTCTTTCTTTGTATCAAGAGCATGAGCTGCATGTGACCTGACGGTTAGTGCAGTGATAAATCAATTAGTCAAACATTAAGTCAAAAACATATCAAATGTTTATCTTGGGATGGCTGCAGAGCCGTAGCCAGAGGTTTTTAAATACTGAGGTCATGAGGCAAAGTCCAACCAAGACACCGGAAAGAAAGTGTTCCAAATCTTTTGATTATTTAGATTTTTCATTTATTAAATAATTAATTAACCAACTCAAAATGAATTAACTCAAAATAAATGCCTGTGTTTTTCCTTTAATTAGATTACATAATTATTGACAGGAAACTTCCTAGGAGATGATTAGGGAAATTAAAGATCCATAAAATGCAATGTTTGTTTACCTGCATAGAGGTCTAAATGCTGGTTAATTGGTTTGACTCCTAATTCATTAAAAGGTTTCGGAAAACAGAATTTTTTTTAACTTTTCATATGTATTTCCTAATATATGGATTTTTGGTTTTAGGTGCACGCCTGGCCTTTTATTTATTAACTAAAGGGTTAGGCAGGCTCCTGAGCTAGCGTCCTCTTCTAGTGTCTGTTAGTTTGGGTGTTAGTGTTGCTGCCGCTGCAGTATGTCTTTCATGTGTTGTCTGAAGTTACCTGTCGGTCTGGGATCTCTTTTGTTATTTGTCATGTGCATGGGTGACCAAACAAGTTCCCCCTCTGGGAATAATTAAAGTGGTCTAATCTAATCTATTTTATTTCACATATTTGTATTGAGCCAAAGAAGACTATATATACTTGTAGTGTAGTGTTATGTCAATGCTCATTTCCATTCATATGAAAGAATTATAAAATGATATTCATGTACGTTCACAGATATAAAGCAGATTATATAAAACAAAAAGGATTGTATGTTGAGATTGGAACAGTATCAAAAAATAAGCAAAACATCTTCAAAATATAGAAAATAAATAATTAAATTGAATAAAAAATTGACAAAGATTAAATTACTAAATAAGAGATGCATAAAATAAATCTAAATCTTAGAACATAGCTCAGATAAGGCAGTCTAGGAACATGTATTTCCTTTCTTTAATCTAATCTCTTTTTAAAGCAGTTACCAAGCCCTCTCCACACTGCCAGGAATAATTAAATCCTTTATTTATTAGGTTAGCCTAAAAGTAGTCCATATATATTGAGTCTAGAAAATACTGAAAATACTGAAAATTACTTACAAGGTTGCTAAAACCCCCACATGTGCCCCCAAAATACAAAGCTTCAATAATGTGCATGCTGCTGCTGGTTCACTCAAACACCGTGATGTTAGGATGCTTTGTGTCATGAAGAAGCAAACTCATTTTCAGGCATGTGAACAGTTCAGCCATGTTGCCTCCCTCCCTCCAGCAGCCACTCCAGACCATTACAGGCTGTAATTGTTATTTAATGGATTAAACATTCATCCTTCCTGTGCAAACCCCCAGAGGGCCGGATGACAGCCTCACCATGTTCACACAGCTAAACACCCCCCCCGCCACACACACCCGTCGACGCTCATTTGACTGCAGTGTTTGTGCTTAAAATTCAATTACCCACTTATTGATAGCTCTCTGGGGTGCTAAAGAAGTGGACACGGTGCTGGTGGAGGTGTGGATGATTTCCCAGGAGGCCTCAGTCTCCTCCACACATCTCCAGCTGGATCTATTTCATGGCTTTACTCATCAGCGGCAGACGCAGATGAAGCAGGAGCAGCCGTCATACACCTGCACACACCAGCGCACGCAGAGACACACACACACACACACACACACACACACACACACACACACACACACACACACACATTTCACTGAAATTTGAAATAAAAATACAATTAAGTAAAATACAATAATTAAATCAAATATTCCCACAATTGACCAAACTCAAACCAAGATTACATTGTATGAAGAAAGGGCATAACTACACTTTAAATTTCAGGGCTTCAACTGAGAATTACTTTTAATATCAATTAATCTATTATTCAATTGATCAATTTAGTCCATACAATGTCAGAAAATAATGAAAAAGTGCCCAATACAATTTCCTAGAGCTCAAAGTGATGTCTTTACTGTAGAATGTTTCAGTCCAAAACCCAAATATTTTTAATTTAAAATAACATAAAACAGAAAAAAGGGTGACACACTCAGACCACAGCTTTAATTCTAAATAAATTAGAATCCGTTGGTTATTATTATCCACAGTTGATTATTAATGTTATCTCCCCTGCTCTGATAATAAGTGTAAAATTCAAAAGCAAATCCATATCCACCTGCTGTCTCCAAACATTAATAAGGAAAAACAGGTTTGTTTCATCGCTTTAGGTGCAACAAATCAGCACTTGACTCTGCACTAAAAGCCACAGGTAGCCCCACAGGTTAGCCACGCGTCTGAAAGTCCCCTGAGGCCTCCAGGGGCCCCACAGGAACACTCGGCTTGCTGCTGGCCTCATTCCCCCGCTAATTACAGCACTCATCTCTGCTCTCCCATGAGACGCCACCACTCTGATGACAAGACGCTGCACAGTTTGGAGCTCTGCATCACCGGGCAACAGCTGGGGCTGCACGTCAATACCCAGAGGGGCAGGGGGGGTAATGATGTGGTGTGTGTATGTTGGGGGAAGCATGCAGGGATGATTTTGTTGATATTTTGCAGATGACTCCCAAACTCTGATCTAGTAATTGCTACTCAATCTATTGATTTTGATTTGCTTTGACTCTGAAACTTAAACCATAGCACAATAACATGTAGTCTTAGAGGTTAGATATACAACATCATATAATCCAACATGAGTTCTGATTAGAAAAGATGAATCTTGTTGTCCTTTCATGTGACAGGGTCAGACTACAGCTTACATGTCCCTAAGGATGACACTGGATCGATGAGCTCTGTACATACTGTACTCCTCTCAGGGTGATTGCACTGACTGTTCATTAGCAGGACGCTGGGCTTTAATGGCCTGCACACTTCTGTCGGCCGTAAATCTCCCAAGACTCCACCCAGGTTTGCACCCCTGTCTTATCAAGGGCTGTGAAGAATGAAGTCAGTGTGATGAAAAAATGAATGAGATTTATCTGCCTCTCTCCTCCTCGCATCCTCCTCTTCAACACACCAGGACGAGCTTGTAAGCACAGGAAAATGACAAGTGGGATCTCGCCATGACACACCCGTAAATGTGATGAAGCCACTGGATGTGTTTGAGATGCTAATGAGCCTGCTGGCCACACACAGTAACATCAGTGTGTCTCTCTGTCACATCTAAATGTGGTTAGTGTGAGTAAGGTGAGGACTGAAAGCAAAGACTCAAACTCAGATAAAAGTGAGGTTTACTTTGTCTGTTCAAGCCAGAAGGAAGCAACAGACAGCTGGCGAATGCAAAAAAACCCAAAAGGAAAGAGGCAGAAGAGAACATGTGGCTGTAGCACAAAGACATGAAGCTAAACTGACAATAAGGCAGCTAACTATTCTTTGTGGGCAGGTATGTATACTGTTTGTTGAGAGGCTGATTAAGGGGAATAAGGGGATATTACTGGACCTGGAGGAAATATCAGCAGTGGTGGAAGAAGTACTCAGATCTTTTACTAAAGTAAAAGTAGCAACACTACAGTGTAAGAATACTCTGTTACAAGTAAAAGTCCAATTCAAAATGTTACAAGTATTAACATCAAAATATACTTATAATACCAAAAGTAAAAGTACTCATTATGCAGAATGGCCATTAAAGAGATTAATATATATATATTTTTATATATGCATTTTAGGCCTTTATTTCCACAGGACAGATGAAGTCATGAAAGGGGAGAGAGAAGGCAGCAACGGGCTGCAGTCGAACCCGCGGCCGCTGCGTTGAGGAGTAAACCTCTATATACCCATATGTGCGCCTGCTCTACCAACTGAGCTAACCGGGCCACACATCATGTTCATATTTTAAGCAATATTTTGTATTAATTATCTGAATCTGCAAAGTAACTAAATGTATTACATAAATGTATGTGGTGGAGTAAAAAGTACAATATTCCCTTCTAAAATGTAGTGGAGTGAAAGTATAAAGTAGCATACACTGGGAAATACTTGAGTAAAGAACAAGTACCGCAAAATTGTACTTAGTTACATTCCACCCCTAAAGAATGGTGACTGTAGTGACTGTAATGGCAGGACATATTGGAACTGGAAGGCATGGATAATGAAAGGAAAAATACAGAAATATACATCCTAAACGATGGCTGTTTGACTGAAAGCACCTTTTTGCCAGGATGGTGACTTTTCTCCCCTATGAGTTGCTGCATAGCAATATGACATTTTTTCTTTTTCAGGAAACAACAAGAGCAACCTTAAACCTTGACTTCTCATCTTACTCCTCCTTTCATAGTATACATGTACTGTAGTAGTATTAGTAATGATAGTTGCTGTTCTGGCACTTTTAAGCACAGCAGTTACCAAATGTAACTAAATATCTTTTCCATTTATCTGTGGAAATTGAAAAATACAAAAATGCCATCATTGCTCAGTACTTGGAGGTTGCAGCGTTGCAGAATCCTTAATAAATATCTCAATTTAATATCTGATATGACATCAGGAAAGATGCCAAGGATGAGAGTGCTGGATTCCAGTCAGATGACGTTCTCTTTGGATGTTTTACTAAAAACTAGGCAGTCACAGACACAACCTATTCAACACAACTCGGATGAATCATTGCGATTATCTATTATAAACTGAGACCAGATATGTTACACTGCTGGTTGCAGTTCTAGGTCTTAATCTTTTCAGAGGGGCTAATTTACAGAAAATGTTGTTTGACAGTTGGATGATGTCATGGTCTGACCAGCGAGTGTGGGGCAGTGGAGAGTGAAGACATGTTGCTGCGTCCCATTCATTCTGACCTTTTTTTTTTCCTGCAGTTCCAGGTCAAGAAATTTAGGTCAGAGAACAATGCACTCTCTCTCTCTAGCGGGGTGCCAGAACCCCTCTCATGCTCCCCTCTGACCCTCATCCCAAGCCTTCACATCCAACCACTCAACACAACGTTACATTTGGCAGACACACCAAAACTCCCTGTGGATTTTAGTTGGGAGACCGGTTTCATACCTTTGAATAAAGCAGGATGGGGAGTCACCTTGTGGTTAGATACTACAATTACACATCTATCTCTATGGACTTTGAGGTCATGTTCTTGTCCTTATTTTTTGCGGGAATTCAGGGTTTTTAAAAGGAAAGTTACATTCCACGATTTGAAAAGAGAACACATAATGAATACTTTATAGAGTGGTTCAAGTATTTCTAACAAGGCATATTGAAATGTTCCATTTTTTAGGTCAATAAAAATACAAATTTCAGATTCTCCGCTAGAATTGAATTCCTGACAATCTAAATAAGGCTTTGAAATGGTATTAATCTACCCTTCATATTGGTAGATAAAATGTACAAAAAATGTAGTTAAAAATATGAAATGTGAAAAATCCAGGTGTGTCTTTGTATGAATTATTTTGATTACATTTTCAGTACATCATCTGTCAACATTATAAAAAAAATACTTAATAAAATGAGTTGTACGTAGGCAGTTTTTTAATGATAGCAAGCCTGGAAACTATAGGCGTGTTTGAAGCTAATGTACTTATTATTGATTCTTGCTATTCTGGGTTTGTACCTTCATGTTTGAATGTACTTGGTGACTTGGAAGTCGCTTTGGATAAAAGCGTCAGCTAAATGAAATGTAAATGTAATGTTAGACGAACACTTAATTTGGCTCCTCTACTTACTGTAAAGTTTCAGGCTTAAAAGGGTTACTGCATGATCAAAAACTAGAGTACGCCAATATTATACCCAAGTAAAACTGTTACTTTAAGGAAACTTTAGTTTTGCAGCCTGAGAATACAGCTTATTATCAAATATAAATAGGCTATATACAACCACCTTCCTCACTATAGCCTTCTACTAGATTTAACCAGAAACAAAAACAAAACTCAGACAATTAAACAAAAATAACCAACAATAAATAACAACTGGACACCGCGGCGGGTGCAACCAGCAATAATAAACGTCTTATGGCAGCAGAATAAAGCATCACCAAGGCAGACAACATGGACATGTATAACTAATATAAACTCCACCAGCTGCAGCCACATGTTACATCTATCACAATAGTGTGTTGTTGTACTCACCTACAGCATGTGAAGGCATCTTGTGAGTCTTGAGCACCATGAAGTCCTCCTTAATCTGCTCATAGTTCAAGGTCCCTCCTCGTTCACTCTCAAAGCATAATTTAACCAGTCCACTCAGTCCCAGTATAACAAGTAAACTCAGTAATATAACCAGTCCACTCAGCCTCTCTGTCCCAGTATAACAAGTAAACACAGTAATATAACCAGTCCACTCAGCCTCTCAGTCCCAGTATAACAAGTAAACTCAGTAATATAACCAGTCCACTCAGCCTCTCTGTCCCAGTATAACAAGTAATCTCAGTAATTTAACCAGTCCACTCAGCCTCTCTGTCCCAGTATAACCAGTAATCTCAGTAATTTAACCAGTCCACTCAGCCTCTCTGGTCCCACTACGTTCCTCAGTTTTCAAACATTTTGAGCTCAATGAGGCTCTGCAGTCACTAACAGCAAAAAGGCCTCACACACCTCACTAAATAGAAAAGTTCCTCAGTAAATGCAGAAGTCACCGCTGTAGGAGTGCACAATGAGCATTTTAGCATTTAGCATGTTAGACCCAGAATGCACCTGTTGTAATGTTCCTAATGTAGTGTGTGTTTGATTTGGGTTGCTTAGCTACCTGCTGTTCATTAAACCAGTGACTAACAAAGGTTACAACTTGTTTTTTTAAATCTATGCCAAGGTACAATATTGCTAACCTTAACCATGACCATAACCCATAATAACGTTTTATTGCTTGTTGTAAACCACTGTGTACTAACTGGATCAGTATCATCCACTGCAGCTCAAGTAATGGGATCGTTCCTGTGAATAGATGCTGTAGTACAGCCTGATAATTACAGTGGAACTCTTTAGCTTCAGCAGCTTCATCAGTGCTTCTTTATCATCTTATTCACATCATGAAAACTTTCACAAACCAGCTGGTTTGCTGCTCTGTGTGTCCTATACTGCCTTCACCTGAAGGACACCTGCATGTACATCAACCACATGATACATTTCTCAGCCTTAAAGCTTTTAATTGTATATAATGGGGGTTTCATTCATCCGCTTTGTTCTGACTGACCATTTTATTTCATATAAAGTGCGTTTATATGTGCTCTAATATCCTGATTTTGAGTCCTATTTTATAGTCTATGGTCTTAACCTAGTGCGTAGTGTCTTTCTCCCCCATGAGGAATTCTAAGTAATGACAACACCGTTGATTGTTACATGACACAAGCCTTCCATAATCACCCACGCGCCCCCACCCCTCCTCCACACAGTTGCTAGTAACCAAGGAGGGGAGGATAAAAAAAAACATGATGGACTTTTCATAAGAGGTAATTATCTTCAATCGAGCTTCTGCGCGCGAAAGTCGCCGGACGACACCATGTTCTAAACATAGCCATCCTGAGAAATACAGAGTTTTGTGAAGCTGATAGTCTTAAATAGCTTTGTATCAACTCATTTGGCAATGGCTTGAATGTAACGGACGTTCAATAATCTAAAAAAAGCTGCGCACTAAAGCTCTAATCATATTCGGGATACGGCTTTACATGGAATATAAAAAAAACTGGTTATTCATATCACTGTATAGTTGTGGAATGTAGCGAAGTTGTAGAGGAAAAATACACAAATATTTGACTACGTTTGCAGTAATTTACTGGCTACTAGTTGCATTACTTTTTACAGCAAGTTACTGTGAGACTTTTATAGTCGCTTATGCCTTCAAATCACTGTGATATAGCAGTATGTTGCCAAGTCATCAAAAGAAACACAAATGATGCATTAATCATTATTTAATTTATTTGTTAAATACACCGGTTAAAGTTCGTGGTCTTCTGGGTGGTAAAGTTCACTCATCAGTCGGTAGATGTATGATGGTGCATGTCCTCCAATGTTAGAAATGAACAGTGTGATGAGCTCAGGTGGGACATAGTCAAACACTGGACAGTGCACGTTCACCTTTGAGAGAATCTCCCCTGAAATACAAATTGTAAACTGTGAATTCCTCAGAAAATGAACCAAAAGAGGAACATTTATTATAAAGGGTTAAAAGCGGATGCTCTAAACATGAAGACTTAGTTGAATGGCTGTTAGCAAGCATTTTGTGAGAATGTCAGAGTTACCTTCAGTGAAAGGAAGCACCTCATGTGGAGAGACAAACTTATGGAAGGTATCCTCTTCGTTTGGAAACTAGTGACACAAAATGGTTCACCGTCATTTTGCCGTCAGCAGAAATTACAGACATCTGGCAAACTAGAGAGTCTTCCTACCTGAGGCGAGAGCTTGAACATTGGAGCACAAACAATCAGCGGTGTTGAGTGGTGCTTGGCTGCAAGAGCCAGAGTGTGTGTCCCATTAACGGCCCTCAGACCTCCGTTCGCCAGAACGGTCTGTGTACCAATGATGACCTGAAAAGAGATCACCACACAGGTTAACCCACGTGCTCTGACATGACTGTTTCAAAGTCTTCTCTGGTTTTAATTACCTTATTTACACGAGACATGACTGCAAATATGGCAGCGTCTGCGATCACAGTTGTTTCGATGCCGGCTTTTGAGAGACTAGTTGCCATCTCATGTCCCTGATGGGAGGTGAATAAATAAGATAAAAATGATAACAATCTTTAATCTCAGAAACAAATTGTCTTGTTTTTCCTACAAAAACAATTCTTGTATCTTGTGTCTTTCCTACCTGGCAGAAAGGGGCACACTCTGCCACGATGACATGGAACTTGCGTTTGCGTGCAGCGTCTTTGAGGAAGGCCTCCACGGTGCGAGAGCGGCCAATAGTCATGATGACCTCATTAGAGTGAATGTGCTCCAGGGCCTGCATTGCAATGTTGTCAGTTGTTCCCTCTGAAAAGTGAAGTGGTGAAGGGAGAAACAGTTACATTTTTTTTTTTTTTTATCTCACAGAATAAATACAGACTTCACTTCAGTGTAATGAATACCAGCTGATAGATAAATGACCTGCTTCGTAAAACCTACCCAGCTCGGTCAGCAACTCATTGATGGCCTCGATGACGTTTGCTTTGAGGGTGGCGAAATGCTGTCTGAAGTTCTCCTCGCTGAGTCCTCCAGAGGTCAGCAGCTTGTGGAGAGATTCCTGCTGGTCTGTCTCTTCACTGCTGCCTCGAGATCTGCAAGAAAACAACAAGAGCGAACAAGCTCATAGAAAGAGGAACTGTGCCAACTCAGCCATTTTTGCAGAAACACTACATTCATTTTCATAGATATTATTTAACTTAGAAGGTGCAAGACAAGGAGATGTAATGAACAAACAATACAAGCACTACAGCAAATACACAAATATACAATGACGTGAAAAGGAAACACCAGGTCACGAAAGACACATTGAAGGTACCACATTTGGGTCTGCATTTTCCTACTCTCGCATTGCCAGACCTTCCTCCACAGCGCTGCGGAGGAGGGTCTGGCGAGTCCACACAGCATTCCGGGATGGGAGAAAAACGTGCTCTACTTTATTGGCATTTCTTTAAACCAATCACAATCGTCTTGGGCGGCGCTAAGCTACGTACAGAGCAACGGCGCCTCTGCAAAATAGCCTCGGGAAGGAAAGTCTTTTGGTGGAATGTGTACGTTCAAAGGTTGTTTTAATCGTGCAACAGAAAACTCAGATTGGACAGATAGTCTAGCTAGCTGTCTGGATTTACCCTGCAGAGATCTGAGGAGGAGTTAACTGCTTACATTATATAAAGAAAAACATTTTTTGCATGTATTGTTGGGTTTACTTTTAAAACAGGGCTTTATTTTGTTAAATCTACTCTTATGAAAATATTATTTAGATTGGTTCATGGCATAGTCATGAAGACCAAACAACACATTCAAAAGATTATTCAAACCAAGAAAGGATGTAACCATAATAAAAGAAAAAATGCCTGATCAACAATAATGGACACTGCTTTGTTTCCATAACTTAACAGCATCTGCTCACACGACTTTCCAGCGTATGCCTTCTATGTGCAATTATTCCAGATCAGCATACATAAAGTTCATGGGCTATGTCAGTGCAGATAATCAAACTACTTTAATCTATAACCTTTCCAGTGTAGTGACTGGTCTCAACCGCAGTCGCTCTGTTTAGTCCTCACCTGGCATATTCCTCTCTGACGATCTTCAACACCCGTCTAATCATGTTACCAACTGTGGTCTCTGATGGCTGGGCGGCAGTTATTCTCCTCCCCTCTTTACGGATTATTTCCATCAGATCGCCTGAAACAGAACATTCGAGTGAAAATAAGATATCTGTAAATGCTTAAGCATTCATCCTTAACATGAATGGAGAGTGTAACACAGATGCATCTTTCTGTACAGTTTACTCATTGCTTTTAATTTGTAATAAAGAAACACTTTATGGTACTCTGTATTCTCATTCACAGGCACTGTCGTCAGCAGTTTCACTTTGCACATTTATTCCATCTATATGCACATATAAGGTTTCCTCTGCACATATATATTCTATTATGTATGCACATCATGTAACGTTATACTATAGAGATTTATTTTACTGTGTACAACAGTAGGCTATATTGGGCACAAAGTACCCTTTGAGATTAATAAAGCTCTATTTTTGAGTGACTTGTCTCACATAGAAACCAAAACTACTTGCTTGCTCAGTTGTTAATTTTATTAGAAACTCGTTTCCTTTAACAAAACCTTCTCTATCTGTGAAATTCATTTACTAGAACTATTAAACTATTAGCTACGTTACTCACTTCTGACAGCTGTAGTAGCAGTTACAACAGGTTTGACAAACTGTTCAGCTACAAAGCTACCTTTACTGCTGTAATGTCTGAGTTAGCTAAACTTTAAATTAACGTAACAAACACAGTGGCATTAAGCACCTGCGCTGCTCCACCGAGCCTGGGCTGTGATTCTGCGGAGCAGGGCTGTCGTCTCTCGGGCTGTCTCCGCCGAACCCCGCAGCGGTCCCGTCCCGCTCCCTCCACGCTTCAGGTCGGACAGAAACGCTTCAATTCTCTCCGTCAGGTCTGTTTCTTTGTCTGGGCCCGGCATAGTTGTTAGATTAACGACTTGCTGTCAGTTTAGCTACAGACTTACCAACTACCATGCAAATGTTTGACGAGGAAGTACTTCAGGAGTACATCCGGGTGATTATGACTGCGCTTTCATTTGATTGGTGGACCGCTTCACGGGATCTATTGCATCAATTCTGTGGTGTGTTACTGTTAGCAACTGTGAACTTGACAGTTTTTAAGTGTTTTATGGGCGCCATAGACTACCTAAGCTTCTGTTCAGTCACCAAAAAGTATGCCGTTGCGTTGGTGTGCGTCACTGAAATTACTAGATAAACATTTTTAGCCTACATAGTATAAACTCATTGTAAATTTAAAGTGTGTCAAGGGTTAGGGTAACGTTACTCAGTACTTTTAAACACGAGGAAAACAAAACATACAATCAACAAACATGCAACGCCTAAACTCAAACTTGACTTCAGAACTAACTAATTAATTAACTTATCCTTCTTCCCTAATTTTTAGCCAGATAGATGGCAATCTCGGCATGGCAGCTATTTCATGGATTGCCATGACATTTTGTACAGACATTAATTGTCCACGGTTCAGCCTACTGACTTTGGTGATCCTCTGACTTTTCCTATAGCGCCACCATGGTTGACATTTTTGGTTTTGAGTGAAACTTCAATCCAATCCAATTTTAAATTGGATGTATTCCCATGAATTCTGGTCATACAGTCATGTTCCCCAAAGGACAAATTGAATATTTCCTCTTGAGCCATCATTTGGTCAACAATACTATTTGTCCAATACTTTGGTTTATGATCAAATGCATGCGTAACTAATGAAATTCAGCTTTGTTTCAAACTTGAAGAGACTTTGTGCAACCATTTTCTGAAGATTAAGTAGATCACAAGTCTCGCCAACTAAATATCTGAATAAAATCAATTCACTCCACTCTTCAGAGACCAGTTGAATATGGGTCACCATCAATTTTTGATCCTTTCATGATGGTAACTTTAGACTTAATTTCAACAGCCCGCATCAATGGTGCTAGACAGGTGAATGTGGATATGTGGCTTTTTATGGCAGAGACATTGAAAGGCCGACTGTGATACTGTTGCCAGCCCACGGGGTCCTGGGGAGGGTGGGGTGGGGTGATATTGTTTTGCCTAGTCTTCATTTCAATTTATTAATTTCATTTTATTTTATTTATTTTTTAACATGCTGTTGATTTGGTTTATGTTGTTGGTTGAATAAAAAACATTTGATCACAAAAAAAAGACAACTCCATATCAACTACTTTTTCGTTGTATCACAGATGGGATCTATGCATAAATGTAGACTGGTTGTGGGATTCTGTTATTGCCACTTTTGTCTATATTCTAGTTGTTACGTATGTAACAACGTTCTTGTCATTTCATCTTCATGAGAAGTTTTTCTTCTTGTGTCAAAGATTCCAAAGTTCTTCTTGGTGATGTTTAGCACCACGGCATTGTGGGTGACTCTTCTCAGATGGCAGGGCTGTGTTGGATTTCTTTTGCTCTCTTAGTGGATGACCAGTTTTTTTTTGTTTTGGCATCATCATATGGAGGCTTCCAGTCTGAGATGGTGTTGTAACAGGTACGGTGATGGGATTGTCATTGATCATCAAACTATGATTTCCCTCAATCAAATCCCTTTATTATCTGTGAAATCCAAAGATTTGCTGGTGAATTGAGAAGGTCATTTATAACGGATTTTAATTTCAGCCTGGGCGATAATTGCAATGTTGCAAGTATCCTCTGAGAGCTCACCTTGATCCAGGATGTCCAAAACCTGCCTTAAATTTAAATAAATGATGGGACATCATATGGTGACTATATACTTTGAGTCTATGTATAGTCCCACTAGTTACATTTGTGACCAACAAGCAACATGGATAGCATTTTATTATTTCTAAAGAACATATGAAACAATGAAACTCTTTGATGCATCAAAGTAATAACATAGTTCACTCGCCCTGTGTTGTGAAGCTTTGATTACATATGAGGACCACAATGAGCCCCTGTAGTACTGTAGCAACACTGGGGAATGCTTTTAGTTGTTTGTTTAGAAAGGATGTGGTCAATTTGCATGCACTTATTGGAAGTTGCTTTGGATAAAAGCATGTTCGAAATTAATGAAATGACTCCATCCTCTCTTCAAAGTACACCAAGGACGTAAACAACTTTGGTCACGTGACCAGTAACACCAAACAGATAAAACTGCTCAAATCTGATTCGTTGATCACAAATTACACATGAACTTTGTACTTAAAAACATGTAGAAAGTCAATTTATAGTCTGAAAATAAAAATGTTGTCACTATTGTGACCAGCAGAGCAACCAATGATTAATGATCAGGTAATATTCTACATAATTCAAGTGGTACAACTGAACTGTTAAGGGAGATTATCACAATAAAGTGTATATAAAAAAAATAAAATAAAAAAAAAAATTCAGGTAATATTCTGAATATTTGTTACCTTTTACACTTAATAGCCGGCTACTGTCCGAAAGACGGTCCCACGTCACCAGGCTGTTTTATATTACAGGCAATAAGACTGCTGAACTCTTGAGCTCATAACTTGACACTTTACTTTTTTATATACTCTTTTACTGTACAACAGTTCTCACCTCTGTACATATATATTTATTTCTTCTCATTATGCATATACATTTAGTACATTCCCATTTACCCTCAGTTTATTAATCACCAATACTGTCTAATGTATATTACTTTATTTGATATATTTTATTCCTTATCTAACTTGTTCTTTGTTTAGATTCTCATGCTATTACTTGTGTGATCATCCTTTTTCATTGCCAACGACTGCTTCCCCTGTAATTGTTGTTCATGATAAATAAAGACCTTGCACCCTAATATACTTCTATTTTCTCCTGTCGCAATTTGAGTCTAGCACTCACAGTACTGTGATATTAAAGCCTACATCTGTGGGATGGTAAAATGCTTTTTAAAATCCAAAACCACCTTTCAGACCCCATACATTAGCATCACAAATGGGAAATGCATGTTAGACTACACCACGACTAATGTAAATCCATCCAATATTTTATTGAATAAAAGCCCAACACAAATTTACAAAATTTATCAGTCAACATAAAAATCATTGATTGCGCACAATGCGCATGTCCATTGTTAAAAATGTACCTCTGACAGATGCCTCAATTAATCCCTGCCAAAAACAATCTGCATATTTGCAACCACCCACATTCCCATGTAACCCAAGCCTCAAAAGTATTTCTAAAGAAAAGAAGCATGCTGGATGGATCGGCACTGTAATTAGCAAGTGATATTTTGAAAATTGTGTGTGTGAATAAAAGGGGCGCACGACTGAAAGGAAATTTCAGAAAGGGTTTGGATTGCCTATTTTACATTTCCTGTCAAAACCTCTGACAAGAGAAACTTGCACAAGTATATATGAATTGTATCATAGAAGTCAGGTGGTTAAATTAATTACTCAGCCATATACATGAAATATAATGCTGCAAACTCCTTCCTAATGACAAGGTTTTTGGTTTCTGGCTACCATTGATTTGTGACAAATTATTGTTCAGGTGTTTCACAAAAACTAGAACGTGCAAGAGCATATAGAAGTGACCTAATTTATAACCAAGAGAATATTACTATGAAAACTCACAACCCCCCAAAAAATAAACCTTTAGAAGCAACTAAGTAGCATTTACAATATGAAAACAAACTAAAGACACGGTTAAATTTAGCTACCAAACATGTATGCAAATTAAGTGACATAACACAGAAGTGGTTGCTATCTTTCTCATCAACGTAACAACAAACCACTTTTTCAAATAGCCTTCACTTGATAAAAGGGCACCAAGGATCTAGTTTGCTTGGCATGGCAAAGAATGTGTACATCAACAGAAGGGCAAAAGACATTCGCTCATGGCACATCCATTCAAACTGAGCTCAAAATCAAACATCACTTTAACTGGTTGAAGGAACAAGTTCTTATTCAGTAAGCTGCAACACTCAAAACAGTGCAGACAGAAACGTAAAGTACCATGAGATGGACATACATCACTAATGCAGTGACATACGCTTCCCATGTCTCACAGTGCACTTCTCCCTACAGCGCTTTTCATGTTTCAAACCACTAAATAAGGAAGTTAATCATTTGTTTTTTTCTCAGAGGACAACCTCGGTACTCTCTCTTACAGCCGTGAAAAATAGAATTTGAGCCCCTCAACCCCACTTGCTGTTGTTTGCTGAAGCTAGTCCAAGGAAGGTGGATGTTTGGATGTGTTGGCTGACCGACAGGCAGCTTCCCCCGAGGTAAGGAGCTACGGGTTGTTCTACTCGATCAGCTTCTTTGCCTTGAAGAAGCGCCGCAAGTAGAAGACCTGCCATGTAGCCAGTCCAATGAGACAGCACATGGAGAATATGCTGAAGTACAGCACACGTGTGTTGGTGGACTCTGGAGTGGTGGAAAAAAAAAGGAGAGGTAGTTGTGTTATTGGTCAGGAACTAATACTTTTTGATTATACAATGAACTAACCAACAAAACCAGATCATTTTACTCTCATTCTTAGGTAATTACAACCTGACACTTGCTAATGCTGGGCAGACACTGTGCATTTTTAATTCATCTTGTATATTGCATTAACTCACACTACACATTTTGTAAAATCTGCCTTTCTGCACAGCCAGACCAATCTGCTTACACTGAATGTGAACACACATACAAGAAGACCGTGAAAAGAAAAGGCAGTATTACTTTGTGCAATTCTGCTATGAATGTAAAATAAAAATATGGCACTGCAGATGGGTAGAAAATTCAGACAGATCTGTATGTTCTGCAGCAAAGTTCAGTTTTATTCTCAACAGTCAAGACTGCAAGTTTAACCACAACAAGTACAATACTAGTCAAATAATATTAAAAGAAGCTCAACAACAGCTCATCCCAGCATGGAGGAAAAACGGATCATGAAACTGCTCAAACCACAAGACATTTGATCATAATTTTTGACATGTTTATTTATGTGCTGTCTTCCTGTCTAATTGCATTGTTTTCTTACCATTGGTGTCCCGCATCTCCTCCTCTCTCTTCTTCATGTAAGCAAAGTCATTGACGATGGACTCCGACAGGTCCTCCAGTCGCCTCAGCTCGACCTCGAGAGGCTTCAGCTTCTCCACCTTGGCAATCTGGAGGTACAAAACGGAAGCTACTTAAACCACCAAAAAGAATAAGTACTCTTTAAGCAGTGCCCTTACTTATACTTTGTCCAGCAGGTGTCACTCTTTGGCTGTGTAGTAAAGTCAAGTCAATTTTACTTGTATAGCCCAATATTACAGATACATAATTAGCCTCAAGAAGGTGTACACACCTTGTGTGTTTGAACAGACTGTTGTTTGCCATTTACTCCTGTTTACTTAGGCTGGTGAGAAAGCTGCCTTGTGAATTAAACAGCTGCACCGCCTGAGAAGGTGGAGCACAAAATAGACCAACCACAGGATTATGTGATATGAATGTGTGACGTGTACACATTTAAAAGATGAAGTGAACTAATTTCCAAGCTCTATCTGATGGTTATGGCAACCATTTTCCCTGATGTTGTGTGGTGAAAGACACTTCCTATTCCTCACTTTATGTAGCAGTCTGTGATTTTATTTACGGTGGAAGTCCAGTTGCAGTCTCTCAACTAACAATGCTGACAATAACTATTTCTGTGTGTGCTCTTTTAGCACGACTTGCTATCAGCCACAATAATGAACATATCTGTGCAGGATAGGTCACCAAACCTGCCTAGTGAATAGGTAATCCACATTGTCAAATCATTTAAATATTGAGCCATTACATTGAAAATCTTTTAGATAACAGGAGCCTATAATTTCTGTAGCCTACTCCGTAACAACAGACTACCTGAACGCCTTTCTCGTCTCGCGTTTCACTATCCACACTGCTGTCTTCGGACAAAAAGTCCCATCCTGAGATCGATAATGTTGTCAGACACTTTCAGTAACAATCTGAGCCTGTCAATAGCACAAAATAAAATCACTTTATTGGACAAAAATTAAAGGCTCTACAACTGCCCTATTAGGTTACATTGCAGCTTGGTTTGTGCCGGCCCATCATTGTGATCTCGCTCAATACTGGACCAAATTCAAAGATTTTTGGTCACATCAGTCTATTAGACACAAATGCATGGGGAAATGGGACCTAGGTTTCCCTTTAAACTAATCGGCAACAACGCATCGGTCTGACTTTCGTCTGAAATTAACCAAAGTATAATAATAATTGTGCAGCAGCCCCTGACATGAACATTTGCAGGCCCAGACAGACATTTTTTTCCATTATGGAACTTGCATAGTAAAATCTGCCTGATATACAGCATGCATCTACCAAGTACACATTACCAAACATTGTGTAATAGGGACTCTTTCCACATATTTACCCTCTACCAATACATCATGTACTGAACAGCTTGCAAATTTGTTCAAAGTAACACATGCATCTACATAGGTGAATACAAGTTCAGCTCCACCCTCTCACCCACAGACAGACAAGCCCTCTTGAGCACTCCCTGAACATCCACCTACACACTCACTCAGTAGAAAAGAACGTCATGTTTGTGCACATGTGTGGAAAGCAGGCGATTCTCAGCTTACAGGGATTTATCACGTCAGTATTATTAGGCGTTGCCTGAGGCAGCCACAGTGCCAAGTGCGATCCATTCTCAGAAGGGCTACTAAGTCATGGAAGTGATGCTGCCCCTATTTAGGAAAATATTGAATGAGGTGGAGGCAAAGAACCACTTCCACTGATTTCCATATTTTATACACTGGGACACCTTTGACGTTATTATATTTTGACAATGGACACTTGACAATGCCACTAATACAGCACAAGGCATCCACATTGTTGCCAGCAGGAACAATTATTTAATGTGGCATGAATGTACATAAGGTCACAGAGCGGTAGGTTTGTGTTTCCACAGTTCGACTTGATTTATTAACCTCCTGAAGTCATTGCATATTTCGATGTTGTGCAACAGTTACAGGAAAAGGATTGTATGTCTCTTAAATCTCCTGAATCTGAACTCATTTAGTTTGATAAATGACGACCTTTATCCTGACTAAGGGTGTACTTGGAAATTTAACCAAGTGTGTCAATCTACAATTCTTGGGTGCACTCTAGCACGCTTATCAGGATCAGGAATGCTGGCCCTTCATTAAAATGGAACTGTAGCTTACCAGTTAGTGACCAGAATATATGTAGTGAAACCCCTGCTGTAAGACCAATGTACCAGATCCATTGACCTAGTCTACAAGCTGCAGACAGACTGTCTTTGTCTGCTGTATCATTCTACTCTCGCATTGCCAGACCCTCCTCCACAGTGCCGCGGAGGAGGGTCTGGCTAGTCCACACAGCATTCTGGGATGGGAGAGAAACATGCTGTGGTTTATTGCCATTTCTTTAAACTAGGGCTATCAGCATTAACGCGTTAATCGCAATGCGAGCATTGTAGAAAACTGGGGTCTTAAAGACTACGGTTGGCATGTTCTGACCCATCTTATACATTGCCGTTGAGGGGGACAGTAGTTTCACGCATAAACAGCCTGTACGACACGTAGAAAGCAGCCAAACTGGAACTGCTGCAAAGTGATCACTGGACGTCAGTGAGTAATCAAAATTATTTAGGAGTTACTGCACATTATATTGACTCTAGATTAAAATGTGTGACTAGTTTCACACATTTTTCTTTTCAGTAAATAAATAAATAAACAAATACAAATCTTAAAATCAAGTTCATAAAGTCACTTTCTTTGCATTCATTTGATTCCCAATCAAGATACACTGGTAAAAATTGCTTTCCATTGTTAATATGTACTTAAAAACAGTCCTGAAATGCAAAATAATAGAATTTTAATCATGTGATAAAACATGCGATTAACTACAGAAATTCAGCGATTAATTGCAATTTAAAAAATTAATCGTTTGACAGCCCTACTTTAAACCATTCACATTCAGCATCAGGCACAGCAACGGTGCCTCAGCAAAACAGCCTCGGGAAGGAACTTGTTTTGGTGGAACACATGCTCGTTCAAGAGTTGTTTTAGTCGTGCAACAGAAAACTCAGACTGGACGGACAGTCTAGCTAGCTGTCTGGATTTACCCTGCAAAGATCTGAGGAGCAGTTAACCATAGTCCTCCTAAATCTACCGGAGTTTAGAATGCCAACACAAAGAAAGCGGAAGGTGACGGACATCCAGTTGAATTTCCGCCTGCACCTGAACAATCACGGAAATGAAACGTTGTCGATATAGACTAGTCTCATTCTAACAAACGGTTCGGACTCCCAAGGCATACCTCTTCATAGTTTTTCGCCTCCACACCATGCTTCATGTCCAGATTGACCAGCTGGTCAGGCACTCTTCCAGTTCCTAATTGAAAAGAGCAGAGATTTAGCATCATATGCAATTAACTGAAATACAACATTTTAAATTGTGTTCACTAACAGGTGCTATGTAAACCTGGATATAGTTCCAGAAATGCAAAAACCTTTATTTACATCCTAACTAAGAAGCTTTTCACTGTTATTCCATTAATGCATTAGTTTCCACTCAGTCCTTCTACATTAATACTTAAAACAAGTGCATAGTATTTTGCCTCTCTCTCTCTCCTGTGCAAATGTAAAGCATTACATAAAACATGACACATGGTTCATTTCCATAAATTCACTTCTCTAATTTCAAAACCATCTATTGATATGATCTAAAAAAAAAAAAAAAAAAAAAACACTTACCCATGGGTGATTTGCTCTCAAAGCACACCTCAAACATGTCATAGTCCTCAGTGGTGAATGCAAACTTTCCTTTTGTTGCATCTTCCTTGGAGTAAAGAGTGTGGCTGGAGGAATCTGTGATCTTAATACCAGCAAAACAGTAATGTTTCTTATTTGGCAGCTTTTAAAACATGGAGACAGAACCTTACCAGGAATATCTTTTTATGAGGATACAATGGGTTAATAACAATATAAGGAATATACGCCCTTGTATGATGGAACACAATACAGTATATAGCCTACCAGCTGTCGTTGACATGTGGCTAATGTGCTAACGTTAATGTCGCTAGCTTGTGTCTGCAAGCTGAATGGCCGGTAAGACTGACGTGTAACAGCAGCAGAGCCGAGCCGATGACAGTGACGGGATAATTTCCCATGGTGTAACACACATTAATTGTTGAATAAAACACCCAAAATATGTGATAAAATTGGCGTGCATTGGTGTCGGAGTAATTTGAGTTTGCGTCAGAATAAATTCCTAACGATAATGTTAGCTAGCTAATTAGAAACTAAAACCAGGAAGACGCGTTTGTCGGGGCCTAAGCTAGCTACAATGCAAACAACAGTTGTCACACATTTCAGCCACACTTCAACGATATTTAAGACTGCTTTAACATAAGCTATGATTTCACTTGTAGCGGCTAATTTAGCTGAGATTACTTAAACATAGCTAGACGTTAAAAGACTGAAGCCGTTTCGGCCTCAAAGTAGACTAACGTTAGTTAGCTGTGTTTAATGTAGCTAGCCGGCTATGCTCACCTTCAGATTAGTTTTGGTGTTCGCCTGTTCCGTTATTTCATACTCCCCCGTGACAAGGACGTCTTTGTGGATCTCCTCCCGTAAACACTTTCTTGAGTTAACCGGTAAAAAGAAAGAAATGCAAAACACCGATTCAATCAGAACCGGTAACAACAGTAGCGCAGCGAGTCGAGCCATGGCTACCCTCAACCAACCAGTCCGTGCCAGCCAACCAGTTTAACACCGAGTTCCAGCTCACACAACCGGCCCGACTGAACCCTCCAGCGCCGCCCCTGACCTGGAGGGAGAAGTACGCTACAACTACCGAGTCTTCTTCCGTAAGGTTATAGTGAGTTCAACCTGTGTTTTCATGGCAGAATAAATCTGCTTGGGGCCCCTGAAGTCTGAGCAGTTGCCCACTTTGCCTGGTTATTAATTTGTTCGACCTCGACTGAGTGGTCAAGCACTGTGGGATAATTAAATTGGCAACGTTTGAAAAATATAGAGATTAGAGATAGGCCTATAGGCTATATGTGATGCGATTTGAGCATTGAAGCTCTTCTTTACCTTTCAACCACACTGTCTTCATCTGCAAATAAAGCTGGCTCAGGTGCCATCACATGATGACACATAAAAAAGTGGTCTCGGGGAGATCAATTGTGTGGAGAAGCAGCACTGAGACGGCAGAAGAATGGCAGAGAGGAAGAGGAGCACTGTGTGGCTATATTTTCAGGCCAAAAATGAAACAACGGCAAGCTGTATAATTTGTAAAAAGGTTGTAAAATACAGTGTTAACACAACAAATTTATACAAGCATATGAAAATTCTGTCCTGGGTTTTAACTTATTAATAATCCAAAGGAAAAAAAATCACAAAAACACTTAAAGGTCATGAAAATGCATTCAGATTTAGCAATTTGATGATGAATCCACCTTCATTATTAAAAAGTATCGGTATCGGCGATACTGGCCCTGTATTTACTTGGTATCTGATCGATACCAAATTTTGCAGTATCGCACACCTAGCTCCAGCTGATACTGGTGAAACAACAGGCTCGTTCGAGATGAACTGCGCCTCGCCTGTAAGTGGACGAGAGCAGGCGGCAGCAGCCGGGGCGGAGACAGAAACCCACGGTAAAGTCGGACAGTTTCCAGCCGTTTCCAGCAACCTTCAGGCTGAACAGGAAGTCAAAGAAACACTCACATCCTGTTAGGTCCGATTCCGATTTAATAAAATGTTATCAGACCCATATATCACCTTGTAGGCTAAACAGTCTCCAGTTGTTTTTATTATGACAGCGTAGCTGCTAAAATGCACATACACACTGTAGATGATCTGTAATCTGAACAGATTTAAATTTCCACCGGTTGCGGAACGGCTTCGGAACGACTCCTGCAACATTATTTTTGTGACATGTAGTGTGGGGATGTTGTGATGTTTTTAAATGTAGCTTACGCTATGCATTACGATGTGTTTACGTGGTTGCCAATCCAAAATAACAAAGAATTTGTTACATGTTACATGAACATACACCATTTTGGTTACATGTGGAATGAAGTCTGAATCTCTCTGTCACTGCAAACCTTCAGTTTCCTCCACACTCCCCTTTGCGAGCGCTGTGAAATGAATGAAATTCCCGCGGTGCAAAGGTACGCAAGCGTGGAATAGATCGTGCAGTGTGATAAACAGGATTATCATCTGCGCATGTGCGAACATCTTCCAGGCAGCGCTGCCTGGAAGGCACTAGGATTAGGCAATGATTATGGTTATGGTTATGGTTATGGTTAGGGTTAGGTGCCTTGAAGTCAATGGTCGCAGCGCTGTCTGGAAGGAGACGCTGGGGGCTTAAAACACCATCCAGCCTGCCCCACTCCCACGATAGGACACTTCGCTGGGAGGCTGAGCGAACAGTCAGCAGCTCAGGAGAGTGGAGCCAGACTTTCAATTAGTGGCTGTAGTAACTCGAATTCAGCCAGCGCAAACCCCAGCACAAACAGCAGGCCAGTGGCCAGTAGCAGGCAGCCTTGGGTCCATAAAAATAGAATGAATATAAAAGCCGTTCAATTGAAGTCAACATATTTAATTTTATGAATGTCAAATTTGTCTAAAATAATTAGCAAATTAATGACATGTTGATCATTGTTGGAGAAAATCAAAGTTTTTGAAAATTAATTTTAAAAATCATCCTCTTTAACTGAAAGTCTCTAACGAGTTAGTGCGACACACTTTACTTTGTCACCCTGACAACTAACAACAATCGCAATTTTGTTGTGTACTAATGGAATGACCACGCCAAATGGTTCAATGGCCTTTCCATCCATTTTATTTCTACAGTATGGTTGGGTCTAAACCTGTATACGGCAGCAACAGAAAATTTGCAGATCCGGCAGGGAGTCTGGGCTCAGACCCTGGCACTGGGTCTTGCTCTGGCTGACTTTGAGTTGCTACAGCTGCTAAATGCCTGTCTCAAATGCAATGTTTTTCTTGTTGTTCCAAGGCGCATATGTGAAACTTTTTTGGTTGCATGCAGTGGTGGAAGAAGTATTCAGATCCTTTACTTAAGTAAAAGTACTAATACCACACTGTAAAAATACTCAAGATGAAAATGTTAAGTAAAAGTATGCAAGTATCATCAGCAAAATGTACTTAAAGTATTAAAAGTAAAAGTACTTAACAGTTCTGTCAAACAATTAAGTGTTTAATCAGCTAATCATTTCAGCTGTACTTGTAGGCCTATATATTGTTAGGTAGTTTTAACTGGTTTTTGTGCAAAAATCTTAATTTGTAAAGTAACTAAAGCTGTCAGATTAATATAGTGGAGTAAAAAGTACAATATTTCTCTCTGAAATGTAATTGAGTAGAAGTAGAAAGTGGCATAGAAAGAAAAGACTCAAGTAAAGTACAAGTACCTCAAATTTGTACTTAAGTACAGTACTTGAGATAAATGTACTTAGTTACATTCCACCACTGGTTGCATGTAAGGCGTTTCAGGGCAGAAAACATATGTGTAACATATGTGAACGTATCCTACATATACAGTATAGACATATAGCAGAACAAAAGCAAAGCCTCACAAAGTAAGGTAAAATAAATGTTATTTATATATCCCTATAATACAAATCAAAACACACAATATTCACACTGTACAGCAGACAACATCCTCTGTCATAAGACCCTCGACTTAGATGAGGAATAACTCCCAGGCTTTGCTCTTGTTCTTCATCCTCTCTCCAATGAGCTGCCAATCTATCACAGCTCGTTGTAGAGAAGGTGAGAAGGGTAATTCAAGATGGCTTAAATTTGGTCTCTCGTCCTTCTCGCCGCCACTACATATATTATATATTATATAAGTCTGTACAGACATGGATGTACTGTAAACTTCCACTTGACAGATTGGCGAAGGCATACAACCCAGAGGAGGTAATTCTAGTTAAACCAGTTGTACTGAAAATTCGCACTATGGAGATGGAATATTTGTTAGCATCTTCAAACCAATGGACCAAACTCTATATAAAAATAGCTAATGTCCATCTCCCATACAGGTTTCCTGAAAATGTGTCTAGTGAAGTACAAAAGTGACATCAACTCCAAGTGTATCAGACAGACTGCTGGCAATTTCCCACAGGTACAATGTACTTTTTCTTTAATTTTAAGTTGCAGTAATTTCCTCTTTTTGTATTACCACATCCATATCAATTTCTATGTCACTACTTGGTGACACTGTCACTACTTGGTGTACTATTAGTATCAACATTTTGTTGAGAACATGTTAATAATGTGACATTCCTTTTAAATGAATTGCCTTAAGCCGACGCCATTATAATAATCTTTACTATTTCCTGCATGGACTGTGTGGCATTGGAAATTATGCATTGTAAATGTTGTGCCACATTCTGTGTCCAAAAGTGTCTATGGTTAATGGTTCATGAGTTATGAAAGGGGGCGTGGCCATATTACATGGTGCACGGCGAACCACTGATGAAAGGAACTCTTTATGATGTCTCCTACTAGCCTGGTCCTACCAGGCTCTGGTACATTTCATTTGTACAGAGAGTCTGGCCACTCTCCATTGACAAGTGTTAACTTCCTTGAAGGTGGGTACTCTTTAAAGAAGAAGTTTAAAACTATTGGATCTGCCCAGAGCCACTCTGGATCTGCCATAACCAGTCGCTAATGTTTGGTCATGATGTATGTCATGCGCATGTGCAACAAGAGGGGAGACTGACAAGGCACTGCCCGATGTGAGTCGAGTGCAGATGTGAGTTGCGCATGCTCAGACTTAAACGGTTTACGGTATACCGTTAAGGGATCCGGATCCGGCAAACGTTGTAGCTATCTATGATTGTTTGATTGCTAGCGTTAGCTTAAAACGCCATTCAAATGACAGCCTTTGTTGTGTTTAATTGCTAACTTGTAGCCAGCAGTGAACGAACTTCGTTATGTAGGTCCATTTTTATTGTATTGACATTACAGAAGGCTCTCGTTAGCGGGTTCTTGTAGGCTACTTCAGCCTCTAATCAAGAACTGACAACAGGGATCATGCCGTGAAAATGTGATGCCTTACGCTAAATAATAAATTACTGTTATGTAATGTACCTATCTTATATTCTGTGGCTAACAGCAAAACAGATCTGTGTGAAGTCACAAAGTGACGCATGTGCAACTCACATCTGCACTCGACTCACATCGGGTAGTGACAAGGCTTATATCTAGCGTTAGCCTTAGCCAACTCCTTCACCACTAACAGAGCGAGCTGGAAAATCAAACTGTTCCCGAACCCCGTGGGGAGGAGGGCCACAACATCATGGCCACCAACACAACTCAACAAATATTGTTCTTGCTCGGGCTTTAGCTTCTGGATATTC
Source organism: Sander lucioperca (assembly GCF_008315115.2). Taxonomy (NCBI): domain Eukaryota; kingdom Metazoa; phylum Chordata; class Actinopteri; order Perciformes; family Percidae; genus Sander; species Sander lucioperca. Next base: position 17,572,470 of record NC_050191.1, read on the forward strand.
TGCAGCGTTGCCACAACAGACCGAATGTTGCCACATCTTTCTCCGCCACCATTATGGAACTACAACTCTAGCACATGGCCTCAACGTCATCGTTCTCAGACACTCCCTCTGTTCGCTGATTGGACCACCAAAATTTTGGCTGGAGAAAACCCAAGACTATACCGCGAACCCAGACATAGTACTGAAGGGAAATGAAAATTGAGCGTAAGTACGTAGGAGGGCGGAGCCAGGCTAGGTCTACGTCAAACAGTTCATTAGTTATGAAAGGGGGAGTGGCATGAGACAAGCATTATGTTGCTCAATATCATGTGTACATCACACCATGTAAATTTAATTTCCTCCCACGTTGTTGGTGCTCGGGCCCTAAAAATAACTGCCGAAAAATAATCAACGCACATTAGACTCTGAATTGGTAGCTATGACTGGTGGTATTGAATATACCATCAGTTATGTGCAACATAGTCTGCTGTTTTAACTGCACTTAACATTAAGTGAGAAATCCCTCAGAAATTGTCTCTGAGGGAGTCTAGCCACAGGTTATTGAAGCGCAGTGGCTGCATGCTTGTGATGAGTCAAATCTACATCACTTGTCCTTTTTGCCCTCCTCCTGCTGGAGTGTCTGAGGTGTGGATCCATGAAGCAGCAGTAGTCCAGACAGAGTGAGAGAGATTCCCACCCACCATAGAACTGCATGACTCTCTCCAAACATCACCGTCCCCAGGACAGCCTGAACACACACACAAAAACATACTCACTGTAAAACACAGACAGAACGAGTCTGAAATGTCTAGGAGTCTGAAGGCTTTCACAACAACTTTTTGCTGCTTAGTACATTTCTTTTTTTACAGGCTCAATACAGCTTGAAGTAAAACTGAAAATGAAAGGTGAATAGAGCACCATAGGGGAATGCTTACTGAGGAGATGAAGTTGGATGCAGTGGTAGTGACTGTAGCTCTGGCTGAAGAGGAGCAGTGTCGGAGCGCCTTGGAAAAGAAGGTCCACATGACAGCATTACAGGTGAACAGTAGGCTTCCACACAGCAGGCGCAGGGGGATGTGGAGCTGCAAATACACATGTAACATGAGAAAGCAGCAGTCAGCCACACAACCACAGATGGGTGACAAATGAAGGAAGAACTCTTTTATAGTCCGGGGGGGGGGGCGAGGTTGTGGATGGCCTTGAATGTAAACAAGAGGACTTTGAATTGGATACGGAAGTGGACCGGGAGCCAGTATGTGTCCAAGACAAATTCCCTTTGGGACAATAAAAACTAGCCTATTTTATCTCTTATGTTTTGAGAAAGAGACACAGAGAGAGGTGTTATATTTAACGTAACGTTACCCAGTCACAGGCTGTTCCAGGTTCAGTCCATGGTTCAGTCCAGCCGCTGAGTCCTGAATCACACTTCTCTCTCAGGTAGTCTGCACCGAGTGACAGTTTGGCAGACAATGAGGCAACAGCACCCAAAAAGCCCGCTAATAACGCGTATAAAGACCCTAAAATCATATTTGACATGTTACCCGGAACAGGAGTCCATACCAGTTGTAACCGGTTGTAACGTTACCGGTTAACAGTCACGTTAGGCTCGTTCAAGATGAGCAAGGCCTGCGTAGAACTGATCACGGGCGATCGCCGCACAATTAATGCCGGTTAAATTTGTGTTCGATTTGATCAATGGATGTAGGCTATATCATGGATGTATATTTGATCCCAACTTGCCTACACGATGTGAGTCTCGCATGTGCAGAACGGTCGCTATCTTTGACAGCTAGCTACGGCAACACCGCTTGGACAAACTATAGTTTCCGACCGACGCGATACGAAACGCGAAAGATAATTATAGGCCTATATAGGACCCTACACAAATCAGAACATCTGGACAAAGAAAGGAGGGTTCAGCAGGTTCAGGTGACACCAGGGCCAGTGGTTAAAAGGAGTGGATGATGAGAATCTCACCCCAATAAGTCTTCAAGTCACTTACCACAAACCATTAAACACCTTAAGATCGCTGTTACTCCCTAAAGACAGGACCCAGAGAGGAAAACTGAAGTGGAGCATTGCATGAAGCACATGCAACATATATAGTGATTTCTGGACAAGAGATGGAATGAACACCAGAAAGACAAGATTACAGAGAAGGCCTCAAAGACTTCATTCAGGAGTTATGGGATGGCGGGGAGAAAGATTAACATCCAACGCCAAAGACCATTTTCGAACAGAGAAAGGGGTTACAATCCCCATCATGTGATGGCACCTGAGCTAACTTGATTTTCTAAACATTACATTGGGATAAAAGTGGCCTTTGAGTTTAGATACCTTGTTATATAAGCCTCTTTCCGACCAAGTAGTTACAGGAACGTAGTTATAGGAACAGTCCACTTCTAAACAGTTCTACCAACTACTCTCCCCCAAAACTGTTTTTTCCCGTTTGCATTCACACTGGCCAAGTGGCCATAGGGACTGGTAGGAGGGGTAAGGGAGTTGTCTGAATGAATCTTTTGTGATGATAACACAAAAAATTCACAAGAATGTCAACAGGTGTGATTAGATTGCTGTGTGAACACAAAATATCTTTTGTTATTATAACACAGCCATCTAACCCACAATATGTTGTTATGATACCACAGCCATTTAACCTGCTGCTGCTCTTTTTAATCAAGCAGGTAGGCCTACCTTCATGTGTGCATGTACAAATACTAATACTAATACTAATCATCAACTGTAGTAACCCACTTTTCTATTAAATATTTTATTTATATCAAAGTAAAACAAAACACAGCAAACTTTAGAGTGTAAAGATAAACCGGTTTACAAAAGTAGAAGGCATGCTAAACAGTGAAGTTAATACAATATTAAAAAAGATGCGGAAAAGGGAAAAGACCCTGCCCTGAAGTAGGAGCTGAAAGAGTTACAGGAACTGCGGTCAGAGGAACTTAATAATCCTCAAATTGGTCCAGTCAGAACACGAGAAAAAAATGAACGTTATGTTCTAGAAACTGCAAAATTCCCTCCTGTCGGAAAGGGACTATAGTGACATGTTTGTAGTCTTGAGCTTTGCAGCACATAGTGGGATACAGGTACCACACAGCAGTATTTGAGATGGGGGACGACACGCAGAAAAGGGTAGCAGGTCAGATTTGAACCCGCGCCGCTGAAGGACTCAGCCAACATGGGGCGAAAGCTCTTACTGAATGAGCTAGAGGCCGCCCCATTTTTAATTGCAAGCTTAATGGTACAACCTGACATATATTTAGTGAAAGGGGACAGTACAAGAAAAACAATAGACAGTATAAATATCACAATTCAAATGTCCAAATACGCCCCACCACCATGTAGTCAAGCGGCACAACAGCACACAGTACAAAGGGCCCTGCGACGCAATGGAACAAAACATAATGTAGTGTTAGGGTGTTAGTGTTATACAAGCAGACTGTACAAACTATTGAAAACTGGCTACTGAAACACTGGCCCGCTATAGGGTGTCCAGTAAAAACTTGAACCGGAGATGTCTGACTTTCTGACTGTCTGGAAGATTTATTAACGACTCAAACATGAACTTAACTATGAATCTGTATTTTACATTACATTTGAAGTTGGATGTGGTTCTGAAATATAAGCAAACAATAATGCACTTTAATAAGCATCTGACTTACTATGAACATTATTTACCAAACTAAATGTTATAACCACCAGCATATAACAAGAAACAATATTCAATGTTCATTTCTCAGTAATAATTAACATAAATGTAACATATTGCTCAGTAACACAAACTGAGAATAAGCCACATCTATTACAGCAGCAAACATATCCATGACGGAGCAAACTGTGTAATACACCTTTAATAAGTAGGCTACGTGGCTCCACAGCGCTAGTCCGTTTAGTAGCAAATTGCCCTAACGCAACCTGCATATCAACACGTGGCTGCACAAATAATATGAAACAATCTGCACATCTATCAACGATGCAATAAGAAACACAGCAACAGCAATATTATCAAGGCGATAATATATCTCTCTCCAAATAAATGTCACGTCGTAAAAAGGGCTAAACTTATCCACATTGTAGCAGAACACTTATTGAAATATGAATAAACATAGCTTTAACGTTTAGGCCTACACAGATAACGAGGCAGTAAAACCCATGACAGTTTAGCAAGCGACAGAATAGTTTTACGTTTAACGTTCTGGGCTACACACATCACTTCAACCAGTCCGAAAACGGGAAAGGAAAGATAAAGAAAAAGTCTGTTCGCAGGCTTCGCAGCTGCTGCGGTCTATCCCCTTCTCCTGTCTGAGCGCGAGTGACTGGCAGCAGATCAAAGCGATGACTCTCGTCACTGATTGGTCGATCATCTAAGGAGAGAGAGCAAGTGTTACTATGGCCATTTTTTTTTACACAGACCTAACCTAACAACCAAAACAAAACTTGTTTGAGACAACCAAAGGTTTTGAGAATATTCTAGTGGTATGGGGCCCTTCCATAGAATACAGTATTTAGGGCCTGGGGCCCCCTAGTGGGTCAAAATGGCCACATTCCTGAGACTAATAATGAGAGTGGGAAGACATGTACTAACCATAGACTGTATATTATTAATAGACTGTATATTATTAATATACAGTCTATGGTACTAACATGTAAAGTCAAGGTAGTGAAAACCACAGTAGATTGATCAGGGGCTCTCACTTATTTTACAGAATGAAAAAATAGCAATCTTAGATAGGAGTTTGTGGCATTACATTGTATTCAAATGAGATTAATTGTAAAAGTGTGACACTGTTTCATACCATGTACTGTCTTGGACAGTAGACACATCCTTCAGCTGAATGAGCAATAATGTATATACTTCTATCATTGTAGGCTACATATTTTAAACCCGCTCCAATAGAAGTATATTGATACTGCAGTTATAAGATTAGAAATCATCTCTTTTCATTTTTGTTGTGCTAGTTTTCTAACTGTTCACAATAACCTTATTTATATTTGAAGATTTTCAGTTCTCAAAAACATCTTTAATTTTACAATAATTGCATAATAATCCATCCAGTATTTGATAATGGTAAATCTGGGTTACAAAACAGACATATCACGTTGGCTGAGGTATTTTTGAAAAGTCCAAAAGCTATTATTTTTCTGTCAGCAGCTCAGGGATTACCCAATTACATATGGTAGAGCTGTCCAGTTTCCAGGGAAACATCCCTGTTACTGATCCCACGAGACCAAAAAGGACTCGCTACGGTGTGTGGGGAGTCTGGCTCTGTGTGAACAATTATTATTGGATAGAGAAATCCCTCCAGTATTGTAGCTTAGTGCGTCAAATAATCACTAAGAATAGCATGTCACCCACTCCTCCATACGGAGCATTTAGGCTAGAAGTAAAATTCACAAAACTTTCATATAGCTGTGACTAATCAAAATGTTTGCATCTTTTAACCATACTTAAATGTGAATGTCACACCTGCCCACTAAAACTTACTTTTCTTCTTCTTACCACCAGTGATTTTCAATCCTCAAGTAGCCTACATTTTGAAGAATATTCATTACATAATTCTAGGGGTCAGGTGCAGTCTGTCAGCCACCTGTAAAGGTAGTTGAATTATTTCACTATTGATTGCCTTACCTTTTTATCACCTCTGGGCAGTGAATTAGCACTGCATGGCCTTATAATGTCCTACTTTACAGAGAATAATACTTCCTTAAATCAGCATGCATGCTGACGCAAGTGTCTACACACCCTTCAATGAATTGCTGTCATTCTCTGAAGTGTGCTTGTTATCATCTCTAGATACTGAAAATACAAACAAAAATCCGACCATACGCTGATAAGAGCACAGACTCCAGACTGAGTTCAAACCTAAAATTTTATTTGTCATACACTACCACTGATGAACACACAGTGCCATAAAAACATGTTATAAAATATTTGTACTGTGTCAGAGGGACTCACTCTGTTGACATGAAACAAAGAAGAAGGAATATGTCAGGAACAGATGTAATTTGCTTCACTAAAAGTGTAATTTGGTGTCATTGTAAATGCCCGACTGAGTATCACTCTGTCACTCACACAGACTTTTAGCCACAGGGGAAGACACTGAAGTATTCATGGTTTTGTAAAGCCTTCACACTATCTCTCGACAAAAGAAATTGATCAGGGGATAGCTCTCTGTGAATATGGAGCCGAGCCATACTGAGCTCTTGTCATCATGGCATAGAGGCAAACTCAGTTTCATTGTGCTCACATTTACACAAAGGAAGGGATCTCTTTCTGTCTCCCTCCTTGCATCCTCATATACTCATCATTTTCTCCTTTCCTCTTCCTCCCCTCGCCTCGCTCTTACTTTCCTCCTCTCTTTCTATCAGGCTTACGCTGCCTGGATCCTCCCCTGGGTTGCAGCACCGACGCAGTTTGGCGTCATAGTGGTCTAATTTTACTGCTGTTGATGCTGATGTTAAAAGAAGCAATGGGCACCTGCTATTTCTGCTGCTTCCCCATCTCCCTGGGGCCGGCAAAAAGGTATTAATAGACAGAGTTATTAGGCGCTGCATGGTCGCACATATGGCTTTATTGAGGAAAAAGAGGCTCTGCTTAAGTGCAATGGAAAGCAGATAGGTACTCAGAATTCAGCTGTTATGCAACAGCACAGTGCTAACTAAACAAGAGGCTCCGTAAAAGCACATTTAATCCAAGTGTTTTGCAAGCAGAAAACCAAGGAAGTAGCATTGTACTTCTGCAACTTTAATTCTTTAAACTATATCAAATATTTGAATCGTTATATTTGTTTGAGGTTGTACTTTGGAAGAGCAGGCCTGTGTCCATACAGGAAGCAGAGTGATAACTGCCAATTTCTTGGCCGTGTTTCACAAGAAGGGTGTGTCGACTTGAAGGGCACAAACGTCAGAGTAATTTAGTTATTGGTAGTCTTCCAGTATGTTCCTCACGTGCACAAACACACCACGCATTTCCTGTGCAAAGCTATTAAGCAATCCGCCTTCCGGTGATTCTTTACATGGTGAAATATTGATAGAAGGTGAAATGACCAAGTGAGATGTATGAATGACAAGTTGAAGAGAGGGGTAAAGGTTTGATGACAAACTGCGTAACAATAATAAGATAATGAGATAAGATGAATAAAGATACGATAATGGAAAAACATCATCACGTAGTTTAATTAAACTCAGCAGAAAAGTACAAGACAGTCACACTAGATCAGTCACCTTAGTTTCATTTGAAATGAAATGTATTGCTGACCATTGTGTTAGTGATGAATTAACTGTCTTTATGTTTATGAATTGGCATTGTTTTATAGCAATTTTCTGTTTGGGAAAGATGGATTTCATTAGTGTATACAGAGCCAGACATTTAACTTGACCATGAAGCTATGAGATGAAATAATGCACCTTAATGTTCGAGACTGAATGAAAACCATGTAGAAAAATGAAGAATTAAGATAGTAATACGCAATTGCGCATCTTTTTAGTCACAGGAGTTAAAGTGGGTATATTGCTGTGTGTTTGCCCGCAGACCATCAGCCAACTGCACTGGGAAAAAGAGAATTTACTAGACCATTTATTTGTAAGTTTCTAGATCATCAGGTATTTCCATGTGACCTAGCCTACTCATCATTTATGGCACATCAGTATTAATTTTAAAGAGTTAGAACAGGCTGAATAAAAACACTACTTTGCAGACAGCCACTTTAAGTCCAGCTGTCTGCATGCCCCAGTCCATTTACACAAAACACAGCGAAAGAAGGTTAAGTCCAAACTGCTGTCTGTGACTTTATGAATTATTTCTGGGGACTATTTCTTGCATTGTGCTGCAACTCACTCACATGTGCGTCTTTGACTGCGGAAGGTAATATTTTGTCGACCTTCAGTTCAGAGAGAACATAACAAATTAAGCTAACGTAGATCGTGGTTAAAACGTTGCTTTCGGATCCTCTTGCGATTTGTCTTGTAGGCATATGTCTGCAGCGGTTGTCTTCAAACGAGCACGTAGGCTATGAAAAACATATCGTTTCGATTAGAGAGGCGATGCATCACGTCTTTCCTCTTTCTCCAATAATCAAATCAGATTTCTCTGTAGAGAAAACCAAGAGACAAATACTTAGATCTATTGTTTTAGCGGAAAAAGCCCGTCTGTATTCTGCTGGCAAACAGCAGTAGCAACGAGTCTTCGTAGCGGTCTATATTTGGGCACGGAAGTTGGCTACGACGTCATCGCGCTATGCTTGCAGATTTAAAAAAATGGAAAGAACGCAGTGACGTAGGAGCCCTGACGTATAGTTAACCTTGGCAACAGACGGAACAATAAATAGAGCCAGTGTAGGTGCAGGAAAATACTGCTATCCCTTATGGAGGCTAATTTTAGACATTATTTTAAATTATGTGTGGAATACCACTGCTATCCTGTCTTACGGCAGACAAAACACTTATGTAGGCTATTTGTGTGCATATAAATAGTGCCACAGATTCAACCAGACAGATAATTGAATTTAAATATCACTATCTTTTATTTACATATCTTACAAACAACATTTATCTTAACCCTCTGTGTAAAAAAATAAATAGAAATTTCATAACTTAAAACCACTAATGTTTTCACAGAAAACTTGATACTATAAGATAGACCACTCAGACCATCATGGTTAAGACAAAGCACGTCAGTTTTTAAATTTTTCCACAATTACTCTCACATTCCATCAACCAGAAAACAAACTGCATCAATAATAACAGCTATTGCTCTGAACACACATCAACACTACAACAAGTTTTGTTATCTAGCACCATAAAATCATATATGAACTCATTAAACATCTAGGTGGTATTAGTTAAAACATGCTTTTTAAAACTTGCTACATGGGTGTAATAGGCAAGTATAGATAAAGGCAAATCAAATCATAAATAAATTTGCTTTCTGGTAAAAGTAAATTCCATAGCCCTGTGATCTGCACATCGGTCTTATACATCAAGAAAATGTGCTCAATAGGAAGTATTGTTTTTGGAAGTCTTTAAAGGGCCAGCAGGGTTGGGGAGCTGAGGGAATCAGAGGACTGGTCGTTGCTGTTGCTTTCTCTCCTGTGGGCGACACCACAAGTGGGGAAGGTCTCTGCCTCTGGGAAGCTAAACACAAAAGAAGACGTGTAGGTGGTGCAGGCTGGTGTGCAGGTCACCACAGGCGTGCACAGGGGCTCAAAGTCACCGTTATTGGCTAAGGCGTGAAGGGGCTCCCAGTCCTGAGTTGTGTAGAGGGAGTTGGACAGGTCAACCTCTGGCACTGACCGCGCTGTCTCCATCTCCGTCTTTGCCAGTAGATCCAAGGACTCCTCGAGGACAGAGGACTCGAGGTCTGTCATCTTGACCGCGCTGCTGGTGATGGTGGCGGTGGAGAGGACAGAGCTACTGCTGGAGAAGATGGAGTTGGAGGTTGAGGTGAAGGTTGGCTGGCTGGAAGTGATAGTGGTTGCCTTTGGGATGGTGGTCTGTGGCTGGGAGGACACCGCGTTGGAGAGGAAGGGGTGGGCAGGAGAAATGGAGGCCACAGAGAAGTCAATGTCCAGCTCTGAAGGGATTTTGCAGATGGGTTGATGGGCAGCCAGAATGAACTCAAGCCTTTCCTTCTCCTTCAGAAGATTAGTAATATCGTTCTGCAGGCTGGACTTCTCATCCTCAAGCTGATCAGTTTCCTGTAAGGGGGAGAGAAATAGAGGAAGTGGCATTAGCTTGGCTGCTGGATTACACTGTTAGCTGAGGCGAGAAAATCCATTCTGATGAATGATGGTAAATCTGTGGCATACTTACAGCTTGCAGAGTGTCTGTAAGCTCTCTCCTCCTGTTGCGGCATTTTGCGGCTGCCTGCTTGTTTCTCTCTCTGCGAACTCTTTTCTTCTCTTCCTCCTCAGGTGTCACCTGCACATAACACAAGAAAAGGTTAAGTCTCTAGATTTGTGATAATGAATACACTATAACATGGAAGATACATGTTATGTAACATTTGAAGTACATGGAGATAGTATTTACCTGATCCATTCTGGCCCTCTTGGTAGAGTTAAGAGCCCTGGATGAGGACCTCATGCCTGGTCTGGAGTACGCTGGGCTGGGGCTGCAGGGGGGAGCTCTGTGAGAAGGGGCCACTGAGGAGATCAAAGGCTGGACCATCCACTGCAGATCCGGGCTTGCCGAAATAGCAGTGACAGTGGGGATGAAGGAGGCACTTGATGCTGTCAGGTCGGTGAAATCCTGTGGGTAAAGCAAGAGGATCATGAGTACATTTAGTATACTTTCAGGAGGGGGATGCATCATTGCAGGATATAAAAAGCCGGGTGGTTTAAAAATATCCATATGATGTCAACTATGACGTTACATTCTATGGGGTTTCCAGGTGGATGAATTCTAGACTTGCTCTGTGTGCAGCAGGTCAAGGCTATTTCAAGCACAACTCAGCATAGGCTATGACTATTTGTCAGTCAGCTTATATTCATTATTTTAAACCTTATGTTTAAGCTTCATGAGAATAATTTTGTGAAGGCTAGAATGAGCTTTATCTTTTCAAGTTGCATGCAAACGAATAGGCTATGTAAATAGCATATCACCTACATTGTAATAAAAGTTGAATAATATTTGACTGGACAAACCTGAGACTGGGGAGATCCCATGCTGGAGGAAGATCCCGCTGGTGACGGGTAGTATCCCAGATTGTCCCCGGACGGGGAAGCGGTGCTGCAGCGTGAGGAGGAATCGCACTCCGTGTTGAAAGCGTTAAACATCATCTTTCCGCAGAAAACCAAGTAGGACGATTCAAACAACTGTAAACTTGAGATGAGGAAATCCTTTTGTAGGTTTGGGAGAAACTCTTAAATTGCCGCTCCCAATATAATGTCTCTGATCGCCGTTCTGCCACTAAAAGTTTGACTGCCTACTCTGAGAGCTCGGAGCCCTTTTATAGCCCGAGAAAGGGCCGGCCAAATGACGTCTGCAAGGGGGAGCGCTCTTTACCCGACACCGTGGGGAGAAAAACACCAAAACAGTCACATAACAACGCAGCAATAATGCAAACTATTGCTTGTATATTGTTTTAATACACTGACAATTGAATATGCAATGTGAATTTGTGCTGTTTAAAGTTGAAAAGTAACATTTAGAAATAGTTTTAAACTCACCCTCGAGGAATGGAATATTCCAGAAACGGGATCCCCAACACGTAATTTTCCATATATGGTGCATCCTGTAAAAGGGGCGGACCTTGCTGGGAAATACACCATCTGAGATTGGCCGACAGAGACATGACGTTATGTAGACAACAAACACAGAGACTGTTGTGAAAACTAAAGAACTGGGATAATGGTCAGCTAAAGTACACAGCAAAGTGCAAGGAAAGATACATTTGAACATGCACATTAGTCTGTTCTGAACTGAGAGTATCAAACAAATGCATCAAAACACACACTGCTGTTTTTGTTAACACTGTCAATTTGAATATTTTATCAAAATGTTATTATTTAGGCCTATATCAAGACTATGAACATATAGCCTAGGAGTATTTTCACCTCTATATTAAGATAGCATTTAACGCATTGTTATAGCTTTCTGACAACTTACTGATAACTTTATGAAAAACCAAAATACATTCACACTTTCATTAACAAGTTGTGGTTGGAGAAACTCGTGCACAATCAATCAGGCATGCCACAGCGCTATTACGTAGCGTCAAAGATTCAAAGTGTTTTTTTTACACAGTCATACAATATGAGCAGTGAAATACAGGGTGGCTATACTTTCCTTATCTTTCAGGTCATACCTCCACCAGTGTGTTTGACACTGATCCATCATATAGGAGTAATATCAGGCAGAGCTCCAGGGATGTCAAACTAGGGGTAGAAAGGGGACTGGGGGTGGAAAGGGGACATAGTACCCAGATCCGTTATGTGAGGAGGGCCCAAAAAGATGTGATAGAATGAATAGCTGATGCGGGGAAGGGCCCATAGAGAATGCCTTTCTACAGGGCCCAGAATTTTGTGCCACGCCCCTGCAGAGCTCCACCAAGTCAACTACATCCTCCGACTCCACCTGCTCTTACCACGGTCACATGCAACTCTCCAGTGTTGTCCCCACTCTGGACATCACAGCTCATCGGCTTGGTGGAACTCATCCAGACTCCTGTCCCAGAACATATAAGCAACATTTTCTGGCTGGAGCAGTAGGCCAGGAATCAGTACCAGCATGGAGCAGCCTACTCACCTGTTTTTCTCCCCTGTCATAGAGCATCAACATAAGGAGGGTTAACACAAATGTAACCAAGTAGTCTTATAAATAACATAAAAAAAATGTCATTGAATATAATGGTACAAACTATCACACTCTCCATGTCACACTGAAAGGCTACAAAGCCCCATAACTAACACATACCCTTTTTCCCTGTTCTAAAAGGAAAGAAATCCCAGAATGCAAAGCTGAAAGAGCCGATTTGAATCTCTGAACTTTCAAATCTTAGATTTGATGTTTTGATATAATCTAACTCCCATAAGTAGCATGCTTTTTAGACTTCTATGCAAAAAAATAACAAAAATGATGTATGTAAATGTAACTCTGTTGGCTATACCTGCTGGGAAAGCCTCTTTTTTTTCTATGACCTTGTGACTCTCTTTCTAGCCTATCTAAGTTTCAAAGAAATGTGTTTATTGGAATGGGATACAGGAATGTGCATAAATACACCGTCAGATCAGAGGTGATTGCGTGTATTCTGCCCCCAGGCACTGTTTGTACCTTTTGTGTGCAATCTATCCAAGGGTGTGTTTAGTTGCAGAGTGAGCTGATAACTGGTTTGTTATGTGTAGGCCATAGCCTACTTTTCTACAACAGCAGTTTGCTTTTCTCAGTAGCCTAGTGGCCAGGCGTCATCATATAGCATAGGTCTTCCCCAAGACTGAGGTAAAGGGAATCCTCATAATTTGCACAACAAGCTATGAATCATGCAGCTTTGACACTGAGTCAACATTCAGACTTTATGTTGCTCTTCAAATTAAGTGTTTAACTTAATTAGGCCTAGGCTACTTTAAGGGTTTTACAACCTATTCATGAAGTTCTGTAACTAGGTCTTAATATAAGTAACACACAAGTCCAAGACCACAGTAGTGTCAGCAACATATTGCTGGTAGTTTTTTATTGACATAGCATTTATACAAAGTTATGAATGGGCACAAAACATCAACTCTGGCCACAATCGTCATTCATACATTCAGTTGCGTTTTTCCTTTTCCTGTGAATGCCCTTTTTTTTTTTTAACAGTGCAGGCTTCAGACCGGCTTTTTTGGTAACATGACGTTAATAAAAGGTATAAAGTGTTGACAATAGTGTTATTGTGTCAAAGTGCATCGCTTTAGGTTAAATAGGCTAATTTATGTTTTGTTTCCCGCGCTCGTGTTTTGTTGAACATTCCTGGTTGTCACAGCAACACTCCTCCCCTTCGCGTCAGTGACGTCCTCATTTTGCATAGCAACAACGATCGTTTGTGTTGTGATGACGGATCACTCAAGTAAAAATAAAAAGCCGGCTCTTCAGCGTCGTCTGTGCAGAGGCCCCGCACAACACGTCATGAGGTTTTTTTGGTTCCAGGAAACAGTGTCAGAGTGAGAGTTCTGTCTGTGCCGTGGCTCTCAGACTCTCTCCATGGTGTCTGCGGAGCAGCGGAATGAAACAAAACACCAACCAACCAGTTTACCTTGTGGACTGTTTGAGTATTTTGTTTGACTGGTTGGCAAAGCAGCAATGCTGACCTAGACTATTTGTTCAAAACAATGTTTTTAGATCTTTAGAGGTAAGAATAGAAGATGGGCATTTTGGTAATTGAATTGGTGACCAGAATAGCCTAACAATAATCTAAAAAAAATTAACATACTAAATCAGTTAGTTTGCAGCAACACAGACGAAAGTTAATGGGTGGGATAATATTCACAAAATCCATGGGTAAAGCATTTTGAAATGTATGTAGGCCCTAGGCCTAATTTAATGTGAGTAGCCATTCGTAAAATAGCCTAAATAAATAGCCTACCGGTGCCATTTAATTTTAGCCTAAGTAATGGCAGCATAGGTGTTATTCGCAGGAGCACAGACACTAATTGTCTATTTGCCTAATTTAGGCTATGAACTCATCACTGAGTCTAAAAATAAACTCCGCCGTTCTGTAACCCTACATATTCATGCTCAAGTTGCTTTGATGAAAACAAGTATTTGAGCTGTAGCGAGGGGAACCCTTCCGTTCTTGAGCCGGCGACTGAATGAGCTCAAGCCGACCACCTAATGGTGTGCCAGTAAATAAACCCAAAGGGGGGCTGTGACTGCCGGGAAGCAGAATGGAGCGGAGCCCTAGTGAGCGGGGAAAGGCCCCCTCTATTCACCAACTATCCCTTTCACTTCAGTGGATCTGTCATCAGAAACCTAAATATAGCATATCCAGTCTATACAATCCCTTTTGTTTTAGGAGCTGAATTAGGCTGTGCGGGAATAACGCATATTGGTGCCAATAGGCCTACATTGTCTAATGATGACATTAGTCTGATTAGACCAAGTAAAAGGACAACAACTGTGGATACGTTGCATGGATGATCATCACCAGGAAATCAGTCACCAAATCAAGCAATAGGCTAATAGAAATGCAGAGGCATAATAGTCTATTTGTATTTCTCTGAAATAAGCCAGTATGATGTTACTATGATTTCTAAATGCATTTACAGATCTGCATTTCCTATTCTTGTAGCTCTTGTCACGTGCAGGGGTTTGTCCTCGTCTTCTTGTCCTAAAAGTAGCGCATGGCGCTGTTGTCAGGTACAATGCATGACGATCCTTTCAGCGCATGTTTCACTTTCTTCTGAGTGAATGGGCCCCCACACACAGCTACACGTCCGTCTGCGCGCTCACAGTGCGCCACAGCGCGCCCCTGTTCACCGGAAACCCCATATATGGCTCAGTAGGGCCATTCGGCGATTGGCTGCTTTACTAGAGCGACAATTCTGTTGCTGGAGCTGTATAAAGGCATGTGTGATAGGCTATATATATATGACACTTTAGTTAGCAGCTCATAAATAATCAACCCGTGTGCTGAAAGCTGTGTGCATTAATTAAATCATGCTGGGTTTCACAATATTGGTCCAAATGATAAGTTGAGGCAGCTGTTTTATTGCATTGCATCTTCTACAGAGTGCACAAGTAGTGTTCTGGTCCGGGCTATTCGGAGGGGACATAGACCCACTTTTTTACACTGTTTATTAATAATATAAAAACATATATGTACGTTCCCATCACCTTCCTTCTCTTGCAAGAACATTTTTGTTTCCATGAATGCGCCATTGTGAATATAGCCTATACGTACAGGGAACATAATCTATATGATGCAGATGCTGCATACATGAAATGACGTAGTTCATTCATAGCGATGGGCACTTCATGCAGGCGGGGGTGTCACTTAATATATGCTCGATGTTTTTTGATATGTGAGTTAATAAAATAGCTAAGTGGAAATGACAAGGTTGCTTATATTGTTGTTCAGACATTCCACGGATTTAATTGTTAAATTGGAAAACATCTGCTCGCTTTTTGTTTCTCTCTTACCTCTCCCTCTGTGCGATGGTTCGGTCTCACCACACAGATTTCATTCATAAAATTCCAGCTCACTATAAAAGGCGGGCCTCTCCACTATCTGCACAGTGCCATTTATGAACCCGGCAAATGGAATATAAGTAAGGGGTTAAGGAATCAGTTTTCTACTTAGATTAGATAGACTATTCTATCTTTTTATGCAGTGATTTTAGACGAGAGGAACATGCATCCAGACTCCAGCACTGAGTTCGACTCATCGTCCAGCTGTAGCACAGCATCGCCTGGCGGGGACACCCCTGGGTGCAGCCAGCATCCTCCTGACTCGCTTTCATCATCAGTGGACAGCGCCAAGGTAGGAACGGATCTGACCATCCAAAAAATATTCCACACAAATCTTGCAGGATCATTCACGCATAAAGCTATAAGCTATATGTTGCAAAAGGGCGACTAGTCTAGAATGTTCACACATATCCAAGAACATTCCATAGACAGCATTCTACTGTCCCGTGCTGAGAACGATTCTATACAAACACGCAATCTCTATAGTCTCCATGCATCTGTAAATCCGCAAATAGGCAACAGCTAGAATGTTCAGTCTATAATTTCAGGGAAATTGTTTGTAGGCCTATACACAGACATGTCTTGCTTGTGACCTTTCATTTTAGAGTGATTATAATGATGATGAAAATGAGTGATAAGGACGTGATGATAAGGCATGTATCTGATTTTGATAGAAGCGTAGACAGTAGGTTATTGATTTTGTCTTTTTTTTGCCATTTTTCAGCCAAATGATTGATGTACCATTTTAAATGGTCTAAATGTCAGCCACGAACGTTGTTCCTCTCTCATCAGATAAGCTAAATTAGTGTTTGACTGCATGCATATGCATGTCTCTGTGATGTGGGTTTTTCCAGGATACTGAGATCAGTGCAGCAGACTCCTTTGTTCCGACCGTGACTGCAATCTCAACCTCGCCGGATCTAAGGTGGATGGTGCAGCCGACAGTCATCACATCTGTCTCCCCGTCGTCCCGCCGTGCAAAAAACAAAACTCAGTCGTCTTCCGCGGCAAACAAGGCAAAGCCCTCCAACAGGAAAGGGCTGAAAGAAAAGGTATGCAAGAAAACAGGGCGGGGAGGGGGTAATGAAATGTCAGTTTAAAAAATAACGTCAATCAATCAATCAATCAATCAATCAATCAATCAATGACAACAGGACGTGAAGGAGGATGCAATTTTTTCTTTTCTTTTTTTTTTAAGTGAACGTACACGAGTAGTGCAATAAATGACTGCAGGGAATAGCACATCAGGTGATTGGATTATGTCTAATCGGTGCAGCGATTACTTTAGGAGTAACGAGCACAGCACTGTTTATGAATGGGATGGGAAATTGCATAAAAGTGCGCGCTCACGTTGCCGACTAGACCGTGCCAGTGGTGCAGCATTTTAACGCCTGGACTGAAAGAGTCTGCACCGACCAGATCAGTATTCCCAGCATACACTGCAAGGAGGATTTTTTTTTCTTCTTCTTTTATTTTGGCAAGTGAAATTGTGCTAAAGAGCCAAGTGCTGATATGGCAAAACTCAGCAGGATGCACATTTAAATTGCTTATTTCTGATTAACTTTAGGCTTCCAAAGAGGAGGAAGAAAGGAGGAGGATCAGGAGAGAGAGGAACAAGATTGCTGCAGCAAAGTGTCGTAACAGACGGAGGGAGCTGATAGACACTCTGCAAGCTGTAAGTATGCAATCATATAGAGAACATCCACACAGCATATGCACTCCTCTAAAGCGGAGGACATCACTTTATGACATGTCACATAAAGACAATAGGGGCACAGCAGGGATGACTGCAGAGCACCAGCAGGGCAGCAGTGTTGTCATGCCTCTCTCATGCCAAGTCTTTTTCTGATTTTGTCCCTCTTCACCTCAGGAAACTGACAAGCTCGAAGATGAGAAGTCTGCGCTCCAGACGGAGATAGCTGACCTGCTGAGGGAGAAGGAGAGACTGGAACAGGTCTTAGTCTCCCACAAACCATCCTGCAAACTTCCTGTAAATGACAATGATGATGATGATAATGATGAGGAGCAGGATAATAATGAAGATGATGTTAACACAATGCTGCAGGATCCTCCGGCCTCCCCACAGCTGCTGTCCATGTTAGAGAATGGAAAACCCCCAGAGAGCAACACAACCATCGGAGAAGCCTCTATTGGTCAAGACATGGACACTGTCCCATGCATCCCTGCTGCAGCCATTTTGGGGAACTCCAACATCCTCCTGTGTTCGAGTGCAGAAGAGGAGGCTCTGGAGGACTTGAAAGGAGATGACCTGGATGACTTGGTGCCCAGCCTAGAGATGGCAGTGAGTCCAGAGATGGCTGCATCTGTCCCTGACATAGACCTGAGCAGCCCCTTCTGCCTCTCAGACTGGGAAACCCTGTACAAGTCAGTGGCAAACGACCTCGAATCGTTGAGCACACCAGTCATGTCTTCCAGTCCAACTTGTAGCAATTACCGCACAGTGTTTTCCTTTAATTACTCTGAGATTGATTCCTTGGATGAGGGTTTCGAGAGCCTCAAAGGCAGCCTCGGTGCATCTGAGTTAATGAAAGATCTTAACTCTCCAACACTTCTGGCCTTGTGAATGCAAAGAAGTTATGCAATGATACTGTAATTGTATTCTAACCAGCCAGCAAGCTATGATCTCTCTCTTAAAAACAATGTTTTGTAGTGTGAGTTTTGATGTTGTGTGAATCTAAACATCAAAGGTTGTGTACATGACATGTTTTCTGTGACTGTAACCGGGTTGACTTCTTTCATACTGCTGGTGCGATTCTCTGAGGTGAGACTTTGCGCCGGGGACAAAAATGCATGCAAATACAAGTCATCCGTAATCCAAGAAGAGGTGGTATCTAGTGTTTTTAAATGTCATGTGAAGTTAGATCATGCTCAATAGCATAATGTGTGTGTAATACTGTTGACAAAGTTGTATTGTAACAAGTGAAAATAGCAGGGTTACTAATGTGTAGTGTATAGGTGTCACATCTTGCTGTAAGGTGTCCCCTAACATGACATTTCCTTTCAAGTTTTTCCATAATAAAAAAAGATCATGTCATGTATTTTATCAAGATGTATTTTATGACATAGTTTATTTTTTTACTTATCAAAAATGATCAGATGCAAAAATTGTATAACGCTGGAAATAAAATAAGACAACCACAAACGATGTCTTGCTGTTGTTATCATTCTGTCAGGAATATTCATTTGAATAAACAATCTTGCCACAAGGTTAATTTAGTAGCATTTAGCTGTTCTGGAGCTTTCATATCACATCATATTCATCAGCAGATGGAGTTTGCTCAGTAGTCCTGCAATTGCTTTTTTTCTGAGCACTTTAAGGCCTTCTTGTCTTTAAAGTGTCTCAATTGGGCATCAAATACTTCTCTTCGTCTGCTGAGGAAGACTGTGTAATATAGCTCCAAAACAGCTACTAAATGGACCTTGTGGTGACATGTTTTCTGAGTTTGAGAATGAATTTTGAACCTCAGCTTTTAAGCCAACATGGACACGAAGACCTCAAATGTTTGAGAATAATTAAAAAGTAAATTTGAACATCAACTACAATTCCGTGACAATTGAGCAAACAATATCTGTCAAATAAGAAGATCATGACATATGATCAAACG
This sequence comes from Sander lucioperca, assembly GCF_008315115.2. Taxonomy (NCBI): domain Eukaryota; kingdom Metazoa; phylum Chordata; class Actinopteri; order Perciformes; family Percidae; genus Sander; species Sander lucioperca. The sequence continues at coordinate 17,591,747 of NC_050191.1, forward strand.
CTCCATAACAGCTAGTTAAAGGACCCTGTGGTAGGATTGTTTTCTCAACTTCTATATCCAAGGTCAAGAATCAACCTAATTTAAAAGCCAACATGGATGAAAAGCTCAACAATAGAAAGCTTAACATCTACAATTTGATGACAACTGTTCAAATCTTCATCTGCTAATACAGATGATGTAAGATATCTTTAGAAAATGTAGCGTCAAGAAGAGGGTCAAGAATGAACTCAGGAATATTAATATTTTCAGCTGTGTCCATAAAAATATCCGTGAGCCTATTTTGGATAGAGGATTACATAAAGCACAACCACCGGGGACTCACCCGTGTTTAAAATGAGTGGGAGCAGCAGAAACAGGTTAATTATTTATTCATAGCTCGTTTTCGGCTCCTCTGTTGTCACGGTCAAGGGAATCCGATTCTACAGCAGCAGCGCAGTGCGTGCTACGCGTGACGACAACACGCGATTGCCGTAGCCTATTTCGTTTCATTTCCGTTGACCATGTTTGGGTAATTGCAGTTGTTTTGTTTCCATGGTGACGGGTGTCATATTTCGGGGCCGGAGAAAGTTACCGGAAAAACTCGAAGCAGGAGCAGTGCTGTTAAGCGACGAACAGACGCATCAATTACAGAGCGGGCATCACGTGCATGATGATAAGGGGTGTAGTTAACGGTCCGAAGCTTTTCTAGGAACAGCAAAAAGGGCATTTAATGACCACAGCCTGTTTGGTTTTGGTCCTCACGGCAGCAATAGCACCACAGTGGATGCACTTATAAGCTGTAGCCTAACTAGTAGGTCTATGCATTTTTCATCAGTAGGGGGAGCTACAGTGTGAGCACTGTCAAGCATCAAACAACTGAGCTTCATTTTATCAACCGCATGTGTGCGTGATGTCTTGGTGCCCGGCTATTTAAGAGTGATGATGGATGGGCCTGTCAACAGCTCTGATGTCTTTGTCCACTTGTTCCATCAAACTCTGTGTCCAGTGCGATGATGACCTCCATGGCCTGTTTCAAAGTTGTAAAATATCACATTTTATTGATCCCTTGGTGAATTGTGAATTCACAAGCTCCCCATCAGCATATGTAGTAAAGTGATGTAGGCCTACACATTATGCCTCAATAATTATAATTCAATAATATAATACATTATTCTGAAATGGGCCCATCGGTATAAGTAGCCTACTAGGCTATTACTTTTTTGTTATTTAGCCTATATCTTGATGCTATTACTTTTGTACATTTAATTACGTAAAAATGCATTACTTGTAAGTATTGCTACACTGTAGCCTATTGCTACTTTTACAGAAGTTAAATATCTGACTACTTCTTCCACCAATGGTTAGATTATTGTATAGCCTAATAAATTCTTTTAATGTGTTATGTATGATCTTATGTGTAACCAGCATTTAAATATTGTAGCTGGTTGAAATTGAACTATTTTAGTTTATTTATATGCTGTTGGGTAAAGAAGAATCAATTGTATTTCATAAACAAATTATATATATTAAGTAATAGTCTAGTAACTGTAGTTGTCAAATAAACGTAGTAAAAAAAGTATTTTACTTGAAGCAGCTAAATGGAATTCAGCCAACATCAATTTTATTATTTAAACCTGTGCTTTTCCTACTGTGACATGTCAAAATGTTTTTCATGAAAAGCCCTTTTAGTTACACTTTACTCTTTGCTGGTTTTTAATTAGATCTGAACTGCTTTTGGAATCAGGAAATTGTCTATAATGGTTTACTTATTGATAGTAATATGATAACATGTACACCAAAATCTACACTTATCACACACCTATGAATATGGACTGACGTCACAACTTTAAGATTGTTAGTTTCCATTTGATAGAGCTTAGTATAGCCTCCATACTTTTTGTTTTGTCTAGTGTACTTCCAATCTGTGTACACGTCACCTATATTGTTGTATGTTTTTATGTGCTTTTAAAGCACCTTGAACAAATGTGAATTGTGCATTGTAAAGCATTGACTTGCCCTGACTAATTAATAAGACACAAAACATGGAAAAGTTAGCTTACTGCAGTAATGGTTCAGGATGAGATAACTCCCAGCATTATCAGCACTCTGTAATACAGTAAGTCTCACATTGCCTGATTTCTATCTTTCCATTATTTGTTGTGTGCTCACTGTTTCCACCTCTGTTATCTCATCCTCATACACCTCCTGACAACTCGGTTTCTTGCTTGCTGTGATATTCCCAAGGAAGTGCTATATTTACAGGAATAAATCAATGTCATACGGGTTTGGAAAGACTGGGTCACCTGACGTGAGTAACGCTGTGAGAGAGCATTGTCATTGTGCCAAACAGATCCGAACATGAACACATATTCAAAAAGATCTTGTGCAGATTTGGTACTTTATTTTGAAATTACTCATATGTTTTTCAGGACTACCGTCTGTACCATTAACTTATTGACATGTATAAAACTGCAAGGATTTCATTTCATTGTACAAAATAATGTTTGTTTTTGATACTACTCCGTGAATCTCACAGCACTAATAACACAGGGAGCTTTTACTCAAATGGAAACGTGTTCACACAGCGTTACAGTGTTACAGCAGGCCGACAGCCTGTTGTTGTGAGAGGGAGATGAAGACGAAGAGGGTTTAAAGTCAATGCCAGCACCCAATTGGTGCATTAAGTGATTGATTTGATATCTGTGAATGGAGTTGAGAGGAGTAAGCTACAGCATCACAATTCAATTCATTAAGAAGAGCATGTATTTTGGGTTTGATATCAGGAATGTCGTGTTTGTGTGATTGGAAAGGAGAATGTTTTATAGTAAAATTTATATGTTATAGTAAAAAATATATATGTTTCAGACACTGATTGTATTCATCATGTACAATATGTTTTGGCATTTTACTATTTTTTATTTATAAAACTTTGATTTTTAAACTAAGACAAAATCTGATTTGCTTCTAAACAACTGTTTGTCAGAAAAGGGGAAATATCATTCTGTATTAATAAAAAACATAGGACATCTGTCATACAGTTTTAAATAGCCTTCATCTTTACACGTTACTAAACACATTTTGACATGTTCTACAACTGTCTGAGATTATTTAAAAAATAAAAGAAGAAAAAAGGAAGGAAGGGAGAAAATTCAATTGAACGATGCGTAAAAATAAAGTTTGTCTATACTGTCTGCAGTGTGGTGGACGATGAGTCAGGATTGTGTCTGGAGGTGTCTGATTTTGTGGGTATTTCCCAGAGATGTGATACTGGATAATATTACGACAAAACACTTAAACTCAGCCTACAGATTTTAATCAGGTTGAAGAAAATGAGAAAATATGACTGACTGTGTTTACATCTTGTTTAATAGTCAACTGGAATGTAAAGTGTGAAGCAGAAGCTGTTTTAGCATCACATATTCTAACGTGTGTGCAGATGCCTGTCTAAAAATGAAAAGAGACAGAAAAACATCATGCTTGGTTGTGCAAAAAGCGGTTTCATTGTTTTTACCTTGACTTCTGATGCCCACACAGCAAGAACTCTGCCTGAGTGTGGCAATGCTGCAAAACCACAAACCGCTCTCTGTCTCCATTCATCATTTGGGCAGCTGATGGAAACAGAAGATTATGTGTTAATGCAAAGACTTTCTGGAAGCTCGGAACAGACAAAAAATAAAGATCTTGATCTGTATGTTGAGATATGATTCTGAACTCTTAAACAGGACAAAGGAACTACTTGCACTTGTTATTATTCACAGACATAACAGCAGTGCTTCTAGTCATGTTTGCCTATTCTTACACATTACATGATAATCCTAAAACACTTGGGTTGAACAAATGAACATGCTCTGCATACTTGGTCTGCATATGGAGACTGGTATATTTTTTCACAGTGTCATTATCAAAGTGTATTGTTCTTGGCAGGGACACTTCCCTCTGAAAGGCTTAAAGTGTCAAATGGCCCTGCACCATATGTGTTAATGTACTGAGTGACATCTCTGGCTGCCTTCCTGCAGGCACAGAGGAATTCAGCTGAAAGTCTACACCTGCGAAGGGAAAACCTCTTACTGCCTCAGCTACAGATGTCCAGGAACCTCCAGTTTAATGAAATATGTCTGCTTGTTGGCTTAGTTCTGCTTTATTAACCCCAAATGACTCCCCTAAAATTTGTCATCTATGTTAAGAGCGACTGTGACGCACCGTCCCCCCCCGACCTCCCCTCAGATGCGAGACATAAATCACAGCAGAACCAAATTAGAATCTAAAAAAAGGAACAGAGTGGGGTATTTTGGTGAGCCTCTAATAACTCAGCTGCTTGTTCTAGGTGGAACAGTTGAGATGGCATCATGTAAAACCCTTCTGAGCCTCAGATAATGGCAATGATAAAAACCTGGATATGATAAAAAAAAAGGTGCACAGGATGAATGGGTTGTTCTTGATTAAATACTAAAACACAATATTTTAGTGCAATTTGATGATAACCACCCACATTTATTTATTTTTGGATGATATTGCAGTTCAGCTGTGACTTTGGTATTGATATTTGTAAAGTAATCCACAGGTAGATTCGGTTAAGATTTTGGAACAAGGCTATGTGAAACATTACACTCATGCACAACTTCAAACATTAAAATTACTAAAATGAAAGAGAGGAGAGAGAGAGAGAGAGAGAGAGAGAGAGAGAGAGAGAGAGAGAGAGAGAGAGAGAGATAAAAGCAATTTAGCATTATATTTCAGAGGGTTATTTTCAGTGCTTTAAGAGTATAATTTCATGTCCCTATAATGTGCTTTATTAAACAGACACATTTCAGTTTTGTTAGAGCAGACCAGTGGGATGTAGTTACAACTGCCCACACTAGAGGGAAGCAGCAGGAGGATTCAGATTTCTCTGGAATTTTCTGGACCTCCATCAGAAATACTTCAACATGGTTTTGTGCATGTTAGTTTTAGTTATTATGTGTTATGAATCAAGTAACAGTTGTATTAAGTAGAGAAAATAAAATTAGATTTCACAGCAGCTAAAGCTACACGTATGAACCCTGCTAGATTTACTGCATTACTTAGGCATTTAACTTCCTCTACCACCTGAAATAATAAGATGTCCACTCTCTGCAAATACGTCTGCGAAAAGCAATGGTGTGTCTCTCTTTCAGTCTTATAAATATATGTAATAGACAAAATAAAAAGGAATACATCTGCACAGACATTTGAATGCAAATTTGAGGGACAAATGACTAACAGGATGAAAGTAAAATAAAAACAATGAAATTGTGTCATAACAGTTGTCAAAATAAGATTTTTCAGTTCTGTACTTTCATTTTTGCCCTAAGAATAATCAAAGTTACACTCTGTCATAGTTGAAAGGTGAATAGCCTAGAGGGACCAAACAGGAAGTGAGTACTCTTCTCTTTATTGGAAAATAAGACCATAACATGTCGTCAAGATTTAAACCCTAAATATTTGATTTGGAACTATATAGTAGGCTAGGTGTTAAATTAGTTGTTTTTTTTGTCACTTGTAGGCTGCAAGATGTATTTGAGTACTTTTCATGTCAGGAACCATAATGGGCTGTTGACAATCTCAATTCCCTGTCGTTAAACATGTTAAACATCTTCTAAAAGTAATCAGGCACGAAGCCATATTCTTCCCCATGCTAAAATAAGCACACATAGTATGTTCTGAGGGATTTTAATGTCATTTAACTCTAATACAAACTAATAATAGCATGTGCTGCTGGGTAAAGTGTCCCTGTGTCAATCCTCCACACCAGAGGTTCCTAACCCCTAGTCTTTTGATACCTATGGGTTATAAATAATTTACCAATGGGACTGATATATTTATGAAGCATTCTATTGTTGGCAAGGGCTCAATTTTTTCACTTCCACCTACTGTCACAGTCAAATACACCAAGCAGCTAAGATGACTGTATGTGTGTTTATAGCCAACTGTATTTATTGACTCGTTTATGGCTGTAGTAGGCGTGTCTCTAACTATCTGAAACTTTCCTCTCATCCAGTCTGTGTATGTTATTTGGTTGCTAGGGGTGGAGCAAACAAACCTCTGTGTCTTCAGCCCTCCTCTTATATTATTTTCATCCATGCTTACGTCTGGGACAGCAGTTCCGCATTCCTGAGCTCTCACCACAGACAAGACTTAAACGGGCTGATGCAACGGCTTCAGTTAGTCCCAAAACCTACATCCGACTCTGAACTCCCGCACCGTCACATTATTACTGCGGATTTTTGGACGCACAACAGGTAACGTTAAGACTGCGTGAACCGTCGAGCCATGTTGCTATTGTTTTCTCCTCTCTTTGTTTTTGTGCTAGTTAATGTTAGCTTAATGTTAGTACGGGCTTGTAATATTTGCACATTTTTTGCACTTTTCTCACCACGCTGTAGAGAGACTCAACACGCTGGATTTTGTTTGTTACACGAGTTTTTGTATCATTTAATATAAATATATGAGGACTTATTTTCACTTAGTTGCTGTTAAAAAAAAGTCTGTTAAATAGTCTTAAAGTTTTCGTGCTTTGTTGTGTTAAATACGTTGTTGTTACAACTGTTGTAGCAACTGTCGCTTTCCAGCTTATTTACAGACCCGTTAGCTAAATTACGTTACATAGTGTCGGACTGGAGGTATTTTCATCTCGGGAGTCTTAATTTCAGTGTTGCTAAACAGGAGAAGTGTCGGTTAGCCTTGTGAAGACATTATGTAACACTACACACGCCGCACACTGTGGGGTTTCAATTGAACTGCAGGCTAAGCTAGTCTGGTGCACCAATCTGCACGGGCAAGGTTTTATACTTTAACGTTAAATACACATGTGAATTACACTTTGTTTTTGCTGTACAATCATATAATTTATCTAGACTGTTGTTACATTTCAATCGGCTAGCTCGCCCAGTTCATCTGTCCAACTCTTTACTTGAGAGTCACCACTTTGCATGCAGCTGCAAGATATATAACAAGCTAATAATACCCGATTTACAAAATGACTGTAAGATAGCAGTGTGTCTCTGTTGGTATAGACGGAGAAATAACAATTAGGGCTGATGAATCATTATATTGTAAACCAATAACTGGCCATCACAGTTTTCCAGAGCCCAAGAAAGACGAAGACGATTTCTTCAGATATAACATTTACAATGACATAACAGAAAAAAGAAGAACACCCTTAAATTTGGTAAACAGGAACCAGAGAATGTCACTTTTGCGCCATTATTCACGTCAACTATTAATCGATTATCAAAAGTGTTGGTTTCAGCTCTCATAACAACACCAACACTTATACTCTGATAGTAATACATATCCTATTACCTTTCTACAGCGTCCAAACACTGTTGCATCATTGACAGAAGACGACTGACAAGTTTTCTCTGAGTAAGTATTATGCATTTAAAACAGTTTTAGATTGAATTAATCAGGGATGCTCTCTCGAGTATTTCCTTCTGCTGCATGAAAATAAAAAAACTTTTTTTGCATAGCTGGTTTACCTTAAAACACAAGTTATGTAAATGAAGTGTGAAGTTTGTTTGGCAGCATGTGAGTACAGCAAAGAATGTGAGCTGAGATTTGTAATCTTTGCTTTGGCCCATCATAGTGCACATGCTCTGTATGTTTAACTGCACTAGATAAGGGAAACTCTTTGTGTGTTTGTGTGTGCGTGCAGGCCTCACATGGGAATTTGCATACTACAAAAATACCCTAATATTAGATTTCTTCTTGATCACTACAGCAATTCTTTGTTTCCCCGGTGCTGTTGTGATAAGCCGTAAAATATCATCCTCTTGTCCACATCAGGGTCCTTTAAAAGATTTACACTTTACTGTGTAACAATAACTTTATCTAGTCTAGCTTTACTTATCTGCCTTTTGTTGGCCTGAAGGTGAAAGGCCAATCATGGAATGGGAAATATGATGGGTAGGGGTTGATCATGTGCATGGGTTTGTGACTTGCAAGTTCATAGGTTCAGTGTTTTCCTATATAGTGAGCGCATGCTCTTCAGCTGGTGCAGCGCTCGCCCGTACAACTACATGCCATGCACGGGAAACTATTTGTGTGTTCTTTTTATATATGTGTTTCTTTTGTGTCTTTATCTGTGTTTGCGTGTGTCTAAATGAACGCGCGTGTATTGCAGAGGGTTTAAATGTCCCAGCGCCTGCCAGGGCACATCCATAGGATGGTTTCTGCATAATTGGAACGCTGCAGCGGGTTAATGGGGAAGGGCTGGCGAGCCGACAAGCAGCACAGGGCTGAGAGGTTGGACGTGGGCGCACACGGTTTATTTTAAGTAGAAATGCCTTCCAGTGCGTCTCTGGAGAGCTGGAATTGCCAAGCTGCACCCCAGTACACTGAATAGACAGCAGACGCATTGCAGGCGAGCGAGCCAACTATGCAACAGCTAGGCTCAATGATACTAATGCTGGGGGGAGCAGCTATTCACTGCTGTGTGTATCACATTATCAGTATCACATTGTAGACTCCATAAGCCTTTCCACATGGTTTGTAAAATCAGTGTGTCAGGACAGACTAGATGTACACTGTGGAAGCAAACACCCAAATGTCCAAAGGTGTAACTGAGAGTAGAGACATTAAAGCCAGTGTTTTGTTTTTTTAAAGAGCGTACGTGGTCATGATTTCCAGATTTGCTGAATTCCTTTTGGACTTGAAGCTAGTTTTCTCTATTTGCACAAAAAACAGTCTTGTCAGTGAATGTCAACCTAAACATTGACGTTTTGCCTGCAGTCATTGAAGATGAACAAAAGGACACAGACACTGGGGCTTGTTTAGTCAGAGCAAGCGTGTGCTTGACGTGGGGCAGATGAGGAAATGTCAGAGGACAAAGTATAAAACAGCATTAAAGTGACAACCACATGTTACATAATAACGGATTGCTTCAACAGGCGGCAATATATCAGATTTTCTGGACTCGGTTGGCCAATACCTTATTGTCAGAGATTGAACATAACTTGCCTTGGATTGGTCATATGTGAAGCCCATACATTTGAAATGGCTTTTGTCTGTATTTTGTATTTTGATTCATTTAATCCATGTCTGAGCCAAGTCAAAGCTCAGTGCCATGCAAAGCCTAATCCTGATTTACAACGTGGAGAAAAATAGTAACAATATAATAATTCAACCAGGACCACCCAGATGCAGAATATAGATGTGTGACTGTTTGAATGGCATGAAGCAGGCCAAGCAGGAATCCAGCCAATGATCACATAGTAATGTTTGAATGAAGGCAGCCACAGTCCTCATGCCTTGTGCATATCTGCAGGTGCTTTGTGTTTCGATTTTCCTGAACCTTTTTTCATTCTTAGGCTGACGTCTACAATTAAATGCAATAGTTAAACTAACTGCTCTTTTGTGTAATTTCATTGATGACCTCTGCATGCACTGTACTCCAGCTCGCTCACTGCTGAGACATCCAAACTGTAATTGTGAGGGGAAATTAAGCTAGCTCATTATCGCTGCAGCTGAGGGTCTCATCATCATTGACAATATTGCAAGGTTAAATGTTCATAATTGCGTTGAATTGCTTTGGGAAGGTTTAGTCATCTTCACAAGAGGAATTTTGAAAGGTTTCTTCTATCCGTGGCAGCTGTTTCGCTTATCAGAACGGCCAAAAGAGAAATGAAAGCTGAAATGAAAAAAGATCCTATTTTCTGTTGTGATAATCACTTCCACTCCCACACACCATCACCCCTGAGTTTAATGGCTGGAGATGACCGCAGAACAACAGCCATTATTACAGTCTCTTCCCTTCTCATGCCTGTGTCTTGTCCGGCCAATGAAAATATAATGAGGGGTTGGAGGAATGTTGATACTGTATATTTGGACTGTCCCGTCCTCGAGGAAAGTCTGTGCCAAATTCCCTGGTTTCCTCAGAGGATTGCGAAAGGCTGTAACTCAACACAGCCTGACTGAGTGCAGACGGTAATGATGATCGCCGAGACCTTGGCCAGAGATTGGGAGAGCATGCCTTGGCCAGAGCCTTTGCGCTCATTGTTCACTTTCATCGTTTGTGTCGAGTTAGAGCTGTAGAAGCTGTTTGAAAGAGTTTTTCTTGTGTGGGCCACGCAATGCCTTATTAGTTCAAAATTAGACTTTAATAAAGTATGCTGACAAAAAGTGGTCAAATAGAATCTTGGAAAGTGTGCATGTCTTTCCCGTAATGCCACGATCCAGTGATTTAAAGTTGAGTAGTCTGGCAGCACAAAGATTTAACTTTGTGTCTCAGGAAAAGATACATTAGCAAGCAAATACTTTTAACTCCTGCTTTCATTCACCAAAATGGTTGAGCTTTGTTGTTGGTGGGCTCCTTTTTAAAAAAGCAGCAGTATATAAAGGTAATGTGTAGCCTTTGAAAACCCCCTGTAACCCCCATCGCACCCCTCTCCTTCACCGTCTCTATAGGGGATGAGGATAATAGGGCCTCCAGTCGTGATGCTGGCTATTGGTAAGGGGCTGAATTCCTAAGCACTGTTAATTGCTCTCAGGAATGACTCAGGAAATGGACACATATACTAAGACACAGTGACTGCCTGCACATTACATTTAGGAACCCTCGCATGCACACACACACTCTTCATACACACTTCCAGCTATCTACGGCTTTTGGTAAAATGTACAGCTTACGAACTCATGCTGTTTAAGTTGTTAAGACAGTGGTACCCCAGGTCTTATTCAGGACAGTGTCCAACATAACATCAGGAGGTCATAACCTGTCTCAGGCAGAGTAGTAGTTAAAGTCTGCCTCCATAGATGACAGGAGACGTAACAGCTGTACGATAAGACAGAGCTGCCTCAAGCGCTCCCATCCCCACCAAGGTCAGGGGAGAAAGTTACATACACATATTTACACATAAACTCACGCACTCACTTGCATTCATACACATACACACATCTAATACTCATACACAAACTGCAGTAGTGACGCACACATAGAAACCCTGGATAAGATTTTCTTTGACCCAGACGGTCACAGATGAATGTGCTGCATGTGATCTGGGGTACCTACAACAACGTGACTTGTTACGTAGATAAGAAGAGTTGTAAACGATCCAATAGCATTTTCATACGTGCATAGATGACTGAAGAAGGAACTCTAATAATCTAATCTTGTCCAGCATGACTTTAAAAACTCCTTCAGGAAGACAGGAACTTCAGATCTGGGATTGCACGACGTGACACTACATTGCGGTTGAACTGTACTGCTTAATCCTAAATTTACTCGATCGAGATTCATTAAATGCTTCTGTGCAAGTTATCAAAGTCTCCCGAACCATCCTCAAGCTGCTCCTGAGTTTTCCCTAACACGGCTTACATGCAGTTAGATTAGTTTTGGGCTGAATTCAGAACCTGCATTGAGTTCGGTCCTATATTTCATACCTAATACGTGACATTTCCGCTCCCCGCCCTTGGCTTCAGCTCGTCTCCTCTCAGTTAGCCCTGAGAGGCAGCGGTGCTGGGCTGTGTAGGTGTCTTTGTTTGAGGCTAGTGTGGGCCTAAAAGCTGTGGCACTGGCTTTTCTGCTTGACTGCAAAAGCACAGAAATGGCGTTGCATCATCAAACGCTGACCACTAATCTTCAGCTGCAGGCTGCTGCCGACAGAAAAAAAAGGAGAAAAATACCCCTCTTTTGACAAATGTAAAAATCACTTTGACTCATGCTTTTGAGTATAATTACGCAGTGCAAGACATGCATCAGCAAACTTTCCCTGTCTTGTACAGATGAGACTTCTTTAGGGTTTCATGTCTCGAGGCTTGACTTTGCAAGGGGGATTTCAAGACACTTGTGTGGCAGGTTGAAAGAGACGGAACAGCTTAAACATAAAACACACTTTCTACTTGACTTAAAAGTCAAGTTCAACTCAAAAGCGAGGCACGTCAAAAGTCTGTTAAGTGTTTGAGTTTACAACAGCACTATAAATTGTCTGCAATGGTGCGTAACTCGCTTTTATGTCTCATAATTGAAGGCGTCTTGCACCAGACGGCATTTCACCTTTATTTTGGAGGCCGCTGGCAAAACTACCTCTGTGGGATTTTTGATTTGTGTGATCCGATGTCATGCAGACAAATATGAGGTTTATGTATGTTTATATACTGAAGTATTTCTGTGTGTGTGAGTGGAGGTCTGGTCTCAGCTGCATGCTTCAACAAGCCATAGCATGGAATGGGGGCTTTCCTTGCAATTTGTCTGACTGAGCAGGCTTGCATTACAATGTACTACATATGAGTCAGCCTCATAGACATAAAATATGATTATTCCTGAATTGACTTATTTTTTTAGTTTGTCAAGGACGGAGTCTAATCTGAGTCTGTAAACCAGTCCAGAGTGTCTGGCCAACTTGGATATTGGACTCCATTTTGGCTCTGAAAGCGATTTGCTTGGTCATTCCTTTAGTTTCAGTTCCTGTGGCTGTTCTTTCAGGTCACAAGTCATCAGATATGATGTGAAATTTGGTTCAGTCACTTCAGACCAACAATTTATACTATTGTCTGGCTATTATTTAAGAGTCCTCTCTCATTCACCCCAGGATTAGCTACCATATGGTTTGCCGTGTTCTTAGACAGCCTCTGTGCAGAAAGAAAAGGCCTTGGCACCTTTCAGTCCTCCACCTCACCAGGGAGTTTGAGAGAGAGGGAATTTTGTCTGAGAGAGATTTTTACCAGGGCTGTCTTGTTCTTTTCCTCTCCAGCAAAAACAACAGGCTGCTGCCAAGTGCAGTGTAAATGGGAGTATACATACAGTGGGAGAGAGGGAGAGAAAGAGGGAGGGGGCTGTCAGGATTTAAATAATAAAATGCCTCATTGGACACTGGCTCCACACACTAACTTGTCCTTGAAGCGAATAAATCATGCAGACTGGAGGTGGTAAGTAACAGGTCAAAAGTAGTGCAGAGATGTGACAGACAGTCAATGTACTGTCTGTAATACTTCATGTTTTAGATAATTAATAAAGGAATTTTAGACACTAAATGCAGTAATCTCCCACCAAAGTACCCATCACTTTGTGCCTACTGATTGTTAAACCTACGAGTTATAATGTAGACAAGACAGTAGGAAAAATGAAATTGAAGCATAATGTGACAGATATATCTCAGGAGTCTAAATCATTTAGCAGAAAAGAACCACTATTGCGCTTCAGAATTGATTCCCTCTCGCTAAAAGTGGGCTGATTTGGTTTCCACCATGCTCGACAGTAAACTCCAGTCCAACTGTGAAAACACTTTGAGACCAGCCCATAACCAGGGTGGAGTACATTAGAATAGAGTTACATAACCTTGTTTTTTTTCATTACCTCTTCTATGACTTTTGTAATAGAGTAAGTCTTTCAGCCCTGCCAAAAAAAAAAAAAAAAAAAAGCAGCAAAGAAAGAAAAACTTGGTTTAACTTACAATACAGTCGGCCTGTCAGCTAGTCACCCACCAGCAAAGTCAGCTGTTTCGGCAGCACCTCACAATACTCGTCTTTGTGGGTTCCATATGAGAGGGGCTTTGTTCGGTTTGTGCTCAACGTTCAGAGGTTCAGCTTCGGCCTAGTACCCTGGAGGCAGATGCTGTTATTTAGAAGTCACACTGATATCATCCATCTTTTAAAAACTCCTCGTAGCTTTGGGTTTAGCGGGTAATCCTAGCTGATATTCTGTCAGCACAGAGTTATTGACGTGTCAGTTGTTCAGTTGCATCAGTCATGCAGGGGTTTTGTCAAAAACTAAATCTGATTCACAAAGTGACTCTGTTTCTATTCAGTGTAACATTTCATCAGTAGAAAATGTGTAATTGCAGCTGAATGTTTGCCTCTATCTTTGAGCTGCTGGATCTATTTTTTTTAACTTTATTTTAACTTTACTAAATGTATCGTAAGTGTGTATTATTCTACATAAATACTAGAGAAACAATTTCTTGTTTGACTTTTCTAAAATTCACTGGTCTCACCCTGCCTCTCCTCAGAGATTGCAGGGTATGGTCGGCTCATGTTTCACTGTTCCCATCTGTAACATTTGTTTTTTATTTGGCCATCAGAAGTTTTCCAACTCTCGGTCTTACAGTAATTAGAGAGACGTCTTAATTCTCCAGCCACTTCCTTTAGGCCTGCACGTGTTCTCCTTTTTCTCCCCTCTGTCCCTCATTCCTCCCTGATTACATTAAAAAGTGCTGTGGTCAACCCAGCTGAATGACCCAAAATTGTTGAAAGAGGGTGGCAGTGGAATGCATGAGTGTTACCCCGCTCTCTTTTGACACGAGTGCTTTTGATACCCTTTGAATCCTCTGCACGAAAACCGAACATCTGAACGTTTCAGACAAAAAACTCTGTAAATTATTAGAAGCACAAGTGTAGAAGATAGCCCTTGATTTACATGATCACACCAATGGTTTCATGGCTTCCCTTTGCATGTGAAACTACAGAGATGAGCGTGTAGCTGCCGACGGTGTGAAGTTTGTTTTTTCACCGGCTGCTCACTAAGAAGATAACACAGCTGTCAAAGCTGTCAATGCTTGAATGCATTCTTGGAAACAGAAACCCGTATTTAGAGAGATGTTTGATGACAAGACAGAAGACAGTAAATTAATCTTTTTGTGGGTGGAATGCCAACACGTTAAGAGCGCAATTGGGATAAAAGATACTGTCAGATGGCTGCAATATAATCATGGAATAAGCCTCATGTTACGACCAGAGAATGAAAAGTCTAAAATCTATATAAAAATAAACAAAACATACAACCCCCACCCCCCCCGTACTGAAAAAGTTGCATTGAATTTTGACGTTCTTTTTACATATTCACTTGTCCTAATTGTTCCCTTTCTCTTTGCTCTCCCCCCATAGCGGCGGTGGTGGCCGGGTCGGACATGATGCCGGGACAGATACCTGACCCTTCGCTGGCGGCGGGCTCCCTGCCCTGCCTGGGCCCGCTGGCGGGCATCTCGGCCACCACACTCACTGATCAGCTCAAGCTGGCGGACTTCCGCCAACTGGGCACCATGCTGTCCCCGCTACATTTCCTCGGGAGGCTGGGGAAGAGGCCGCTGGCCATCAAGACAGAGGTGAGGAGGAAGAGAGAAGAGGAGAAAAGACAAAATAGTGTAGAAGAAGGGTGTGTGAGAGATTTACATAGAGTCAGAGGGTAGAGAGAAGAAGGAGGGTATTAGATTCGGGATGTTTCAAAGCCTTTTATCAAGGCATTTTCTTAAAAAAGGACATCAGACTAAAGAACCGAAAGATTAATTTCAGTGTCACATGCAAGCCGCTCTGATTTATGTTCATAATCTGAAGTGATGAAAAGAATAAGAAAGAGAGCGGTTTATAATGACTGAAGTGATTTTATACTCTGGTGCCAGTTGCTCATAAAAAGAGTTTTTACAATGAATTACAATTTAAATGTCCCAACAGCAGGCTTGGTATATATAAAATAGTATCTCTCTATTCTATAAAATATTATTGTCAGTAGTTGTAGATGCATTGGTTATGGGACTCTGCCATTTTAAACTAGCTTACCTAAAACTAGATTAAAGTAATAAGTATACATATTTACAGTATGTGGGCATGATAAACTGGTATGGTCATTTTGTAAGTTGAATTGTGCCCCCTCTAGTGCTCACAACAAGAATTACTGTAGAGTTTGCAACAGTTTTTTTTCTCCCATCTAGGTGTTCACCACTGTTGGTCATTTTCATATAAAATAGTCATACAACGCCTGTTTCTTATATTAACAATACATTGTGTTTGCAGATGGATGAAGATGAGGAAAGGAGGAAACGGAGACGAGAGAAAAACAAGGTAGCAGCAGCGCGATGCCGAAACAAAAAGAAGGAACGGACTGACTTCCTTCAAAGGGTGAGTTCATGACACAGCGCTGCATACTGATGGGCAGCAGCAGAGCAGCTAAGAGAGATAGCCAAGAATAGCCTGACTTCAGTTACCATGAAACGCTGATTTAAGAGCTAACACAATCAGGCTAATACCAGCCTGATTTAAGCAATCAAGATCACTGTACAACTTCAAGTCAGGGTTTTCAGAAGTGATAACAAAAAAAACCTGACAGGTTTAGGATTAACAACTTTGAAGTACTCAACAATTTATTTGTCCAGTAGTATCTAATAATTCAACGTCTCTGTCCAGGAATCGGAGCGTCTGGAGATGGTGAACTCTGACCTAAAGGCCCAGATCGAGGAGCTCCGTCTGGAGAGGCAGCAGCTAATGGTGATGCTCAATCTCCACCGGCCCACCTGCATCGTGAGGACCGACAGCGTCAAAACACCCGAGAGCGAGGCCAACCCCCTGCTGGAGCAGCTGTCCGCCGACACCAAGTGAAACCAGGAAACCAGGACGCGGAGTCCCTGACGCCCAAACTGGCACCACCGTGGCAGCCATTTAAACAAAAACTTAACTGGCAATACATTTCTAAACAAGCACTTGAGCTCCAAGCTGAAGACTTTTGGAGACTCTGCCCAAAGACCTAAGGTTGTAGGGCGTCCATAGTACTGCTACATGAGCTGGCTCTGTCCATTGGAAGACTGGAAATACCCAGTTTCATCTCCGCATTAAGTGTTGTTGTTGACACCCACTGTGCCTAGTTGTTACTTCAACCATCTCTACATAAAGGGACCAATGGAAACAGTATGACTGAAAACAATGCTGAGGAAACACACTAATATCAATATGGTGCTCTGTTACAAAAGCCCTGAGTAGATTGTGTGGCATTGTTTCAATGTAGAGGCCCACAAAGGCTTAGTGTCCTGCAGCTTTCCTTTGTATGCTAGCTGAAATATACAGGTGTAGAGTTTTTAGGATACAATACCCAATACAAGGACACCAGACGGAGTTTTTTTTTTTTTTCGTAATGTTGATTTCTATACCCTGCCTTGACGATGGCAGTTACCGGTTGAGCCGATTTGTGGTGACGCTGGCGTCATGAAAAGCACATATACACAAAATGTTTACACCCTTGTTTTTTGGACTTGTTGTCTGTCCATTATTGTACTTGTTTTATACTGCTTTGTATACATAAACATATATGAAATGCCTGTTAATCACTTGATGTGATTTGTCTTTTCAATCTTTTCAGTCTGTGTCTGTCATGTTGCGCTGTCAAACAGCTGTGAAAACAAGCAGAAATCTTTTCAGCTGAGCAGTATTTCAATGTCTGTTCTGGACCTGTATCTGCTATGTATGACTCTGTTACCCTGAATAGATAAAATTTTATTTTCTAACTACAAGAAGGAGCATGTCTTGTTTTTTTTGTTTTTTTTTTACTACATCAGACGTGCAATATCTCACATGTTTTTCAGTGAAATGAGTCCTTGTATTTGTTCCTTCCAGTCATGGCATGAGAAGTATCAAATGACATAAGTTGTGCAATCATATTTCTTCAGCTGAGGCACGTTGCCAAAATCTGGGCATTACTTTCATTTGCAAAACTCAGAAACATGGTTTTATTATCTCCAGGCTTGATGATTGCAGCATTATTGCTACATTTTAGAATGTATGCACTTTCTTTAACCCCCTTACATTCTTTGATCTTTGTTTTTACTTATGTACTTTAAAAAGCACTTAGTAGCATTGTTTCTAGTGTTATATAATGGTAAATGGTCTGAATGTATAGAGCACCTTTCTACCTTTCCGTGCTTCACAATTTTTGCCTCTCATTCACCCATTAACACACACATTCACACAGCGATGGTGGCCTGCCCATTGAGAGCAACTTGGGGTTCAGTGCCTTGCTCAGGGACACTTTGATGCGTAGATAGGAGGAGCCAAAGTTCGGACTGTCAACACTGTGATTAAAGGATGACAGGCTCTACCTCCTGAGCCACAATCGCACAATGATTATTATTGTAATGTAATTACAAATTGTTGCTGAAGGAGGACAACAGAACCTCACCTTCACTAGGCCTACACTGATTGACATTTTATTTCGGAAAGCAGGAAAAGGTCACCATTAATGTCATGTGTGATTTCTCACACTCACAATTATTATTTTGATGGAGATTAATAAAACACTCTTGGAACATAAAGTTTAACGGGGAGGTATTGAACGGTATTGTCCTGAATGGTATCTACTGTGTAGTAGCCAGGTAGTAGCTTATGTATGCTTCAGCTCAGACTGCGGTCAACATCTCCATCTAGTGGAAGGTTTTGTGAACTGCATAATTTGCAGCAGACCCGATAAATCAGTTAAACCCATAGACTGTATTATTATTATTAATGGTTCGACCTCATTCAATGATCGACCTCATCCATTAATCAATGAGTCATTGATTAATATGTGTAGCCTGGCTCCGCCCTCCTACGTACTTCCGCTCAATTTTCATTTTCCTTCAGTACTCCTACTTCTCTGTACAAATGAAATGTACGAGAGTCTGGTAGGACCAATAAAAAAAAGCTATAATATGTGGTCATCTCATAGAAATCTATTTTATTCTATGGGTCAGCTATTGTAAAGACAAACGTACGGAGCTCATATATACCGTATATATAAATAAATTATATATATATATAATTTGTTTTATTATATTTTATTTGAACTCCCTAGCAACAACCGTTGGTTTCCTGTGGTTAAACCTAAACGTTAATCTTTTTTTAAAAAACACCTTTTCAGAAAGTGACACAATTCGCTCAGGTAGGCGGCTGTTTCTCTACTCTCAACAATAACGGAAGTTTTACGTGCCTGTTAAACAATTAACGAATATTACTTTTAAATAGGGATCAAAATTATTATTTTCTTTTATAAATCTTACTGAGAAGTAACGTTATAGCTATGTTAGCTAACGTTAATTAATGGTAACACTAGCTAGAAACGGCAGTTTCTCGCATTCATTGTCACACAACTGAAGCTAAAAACAAAATCACGTTAACTAGCTAGCTAGCTAGCTAACGTTACAGTGAACCATAAAGTCAAATTTGACCCGTTTTCAAAGTTTCTATATCTTAAATTTGGGTTTCTTTCAACCAAATATAACATGAATGGTTCCAAAAAAATGAAATGGTTTCAAAACAGTAACGTTATAGCTACTGACAAAACTTTGACACACCGTCAAACCATCCGTGATTATCCACTCACACACGTCTTCTTATCTTAACAATTAGTCAAAATAATTAATAATTTCTGCTTTTTTTAAACTCAGAAATTAGGTATAATTTCATATATATGAAGTTTGTTGACCATTGAATTCCAACAAGAAGTGTAAAACTAGTTGTAACAAGTTGGAATGAAGTTGACTCAGAAGATGTAACGCAGAATTGGGTGATAATTTATACTTTAATTTATACTTTATGTTTCATAAACAGGTTAAAACAGACGGAGGACAACACAAGGGTTAAACTCGGTATACATTGTGTTGAATCTGGTGTATATCTTATGTCTACACTATTTCGGCTCAGACTGCTAACATTACAGAAAACCTTGAGTAAACCTCACCTCTCTCCTCAGGGCTTCTTGCAGATACAGGGAGTCTACCAGGATCTCGCGCTGTGATGATGGATCAGTGGGAGGAGATCAGTGAGGAAGAGGAAGAGCAGCAGCCATCTGATCAGTCAGTCCTGCCCACAGGAAGCCAGAATCAGCTGGAGGACGAGGAGAAGCCAACCCAGGCTCAAGAGGGCAACAGTGGTGATGAGTGGGACACTGATCTGGAAACAGACAGTAGGTTAAAGTGACCATACCATTCAATAATAATAGATGCATTAGTCTTCAACCCCCTCACCTTTTCTCTCTTCTTCCTTTTTCGGTTTTGTTCCTTTCAGATGCCACCAATGAGAAACAGTGTTTGTCCTGTGCAGAGCTGTACCTGCAGGCCTGTTTGTGGACAGGGTCCGTTCCCGTATCCTCCTTCCTCCGTCACTTGGGTGAAGCCAGTATCAACCTGAACCACTATGGTGTGGGACCTCTGGGGGCCAAAGCTCTGGCTATAGTTTTGCAAGTAGGGGTCTTCAATCCCTTCATCTATTGTCGTGGAAATGATTCGTAATAGAGATGAATTTCACCAAAGGAGAATCGTCTTACAAGAGTTCATTGCAATATTCAGTCAATCATTTGCAAATGGATCTCTGAGCTCATCAGGCTAGGCTGAGAGATACAGAAGCAAGTTCAACAGTCATATTTGTACATACAATATATGTCACAGAAACATCCATCACCCTCAGAGACTAACAATTGACCTTTAATTAATACACGTTGCTTTACGTTTATTCATAGCACATATCTATCTTTTTTAGGTAGTATCTTTTTCAACCTTTAACTGTGTTGAAGGCAGAATCTTACTGTTCTCACTTCTGATAAATGTAACACCTGCTGGGAACTGGTAGTTCCAACCGTTTCACACAAGAAAAAAAAGAGGACATAAGACAGTGCACATAATTACAAAGAGTATACATTTCTACTACATCTATAATGATGACCAAAATTAAATGACCATCATTACCAAGTAAGGTAATGGATAGGTCCATTCATTTGTGGTGGAGTTATTTTGTTCTTTACTAAATTTCTTCCCTCTGAACATAGTTTTAAATCCTTTTTCAATGCAGTCTATAAATGTAGACAGGAAGACTTTTTTCATATTCTGCAATGCAGTAATTTCTTCTTTTTTTTTACGTGTTTTAGAATGACATTGTCGTCACCAACCTTGAGCTGGAGGACAACGGACTTGGGGCCGAGGGGGCATGCTATCTGGTGGAGATGCTTCAAACAAACAGCATCCAGAGTCTAGTAACTATTCTAAAACGATCACATTGAATACATCAGTTCTGAACAATATGCCTGGTAGTCTGCTATGAATTGCAAGAGGAACAACATCTTTTAAAAAAATAACTAATTAGAATACACTAATGGTTATTTCATCTCAAAATGACTGAACATCTTCATTTCAGAATCTTTCCAACAACCAGCTGCAGCTTGAAGGAGCACACATCATCTCCAAAATGCTGTTAGACAATTACTACATCAAATCCCTCAAACTATCAGGTGATCATCACGTCTCCTCTCATCACTGTAACACAATGTAAATAAGAGAGGTCCTTTTTGGACTAGTAAATAAATTAATTTCCCCTTCCCTTAGGAAATGATTTTGATGATTCTGCTGTTAAATACTTTGCTGATGCTTTGAAGGTTAGTACAAAGTATTATTCATAACCATGTTCTAGCTAATGATTTAAGAAACTGTCTCATCGAAATTTGTGTTAAGCTTCAACATTTTCTTTCTTCTTAGGGTGACTATGTGGTCAAAGAGCTGGACCTCAGTCACAACAGGTTCTGTAACACAGGAGGAGAACACCTGGGTCATATGTTAGGTACAGTAGCTCATTTCTGATCACTGCTGATGCCATTGAATCCCTCGAATTTCTCTCATAAAACTCACACATAGATATCAACTGGAAATGTAATTCTTTTCACTTTTTCTATAAGAAAATTATAAATTAAAATTATATTAAAGCTATTGCGCATATGTTTTTTACATCTTTCAAAAGAAGATAAAACTGATTTTGGAAATAAAGTTGGAACAGCAAAGCCTAGCTCGCTACCAATGATTTCTAGTAGGCGTTACTTTTCGTTTGCGTTATTTCAACGCCTGCTGACTCATTGACGTGGTCATGGTGCTTCTTACTCTGTGCTAGGTTTGTCTCATATTATACAAATACGGGGTTCTGGCTATCATTAGCTGTCTAATTTTCATGGGTCCAGTTGTGGTGATGTCAAAACTCATAACACATTACGATTAAATTCATGACACAAAGTCACAGAGAAACATACGGAGCGCTGTAATCACAGAGAGGACTTAGCCACGGCTAACTACACCTGCCCAGCTCGTTACCTGCCTGGCAGTTAAAGGGATTTAAGTAGTACAACAAACATGTTGTCCCATGCAAATATCGCACCATTAAATTACAGTACAGACATTGTCAGTCCGTACCACAAATCCCCAAGACCTCACCATATATTTAGCAGTTAAAACCAACACTAAGGATATGACTGTATATACTGATGTCTAGAGCTGGGCGATATGGAGAAAATCAAATATCACGATATTTTTGACCAAATACCTCAATATCGATATTGCGGCGATATTGCAGGGTTGACTATTGGTGCTTTTACAAAATATTTACACAAGGAGTTTTGATAAATAATCATCAGTAATGTGGATACAATGACTAAGTGGGTAAAGGCAAATAATAAAATGGCTAGTAAGTCTGGTAAGTTCAGAAAATGACATCACTTTACTGTACTGTAGCCTGTAAAACCAGAAAAAGACAACACGTGTCATATTACGAAATCCAAACTTTAAGACGATATCTAGCCTCATATATCGATATAATATTGATATATTGCCCAGACCTACTGATGTCTTATATATTATCTTTATATTACTGATTTCAAATGTATTGTGCTCTTAATTTACATTTGTTTCCCCTTTCTCATAGCCACAAATGTAGGTATTGAAGTCCTAAATTTGAGCTGGAACCACCTTCGTATGGGTGGTGCAGTGGCTCTGAGTGCTGGGCTGAAGGTGACCAACATTAACACACTCAAGCACAAGGCTTCGGTGAATATCTACCACTGTGTAATGGTATCATAGCCGTTTGTCATTGTCTTTTCCCCAGGTGAACTCAACTCTGAAGCAGCTCCAACTGTCATGGAACGGTTTTGGCCACATCGAGGCAGAGTCACTGGGTCAAGCACTGAAACAAAACAGCACACTGGTGCTGCTGGACCTCAGCAGTAACCGTATAGACGACCAGGCGGTGACACTTCTCTGCCAGGGCCTGGCCACCAACGACACCCTCAGGGTCCTCAAGGTGAGCGCACATAAAGGGTAAATCCCGGAGCACTGCTATTTTTTTTAATGTTGTGTTTGATTCATTTATGTTAAATGTAAGGTTTGGTCTGTCTGTATTGTGTTGTTCAGCTCTCCCATAACCCCCTGACAAATATCGGAGCGCTGACGCTGCTCAAAACAGTTACCAACAACATGAAATCAGCCGTGGAGGAAATTGATATTTCTGTAAGTGAAGTAAATCCATTTTCACCTTCGCATATGAACTTGTGTAAATAGGAATCTTGTCTGTATGTGAATATGTAATGATACTACTTCTATGCTGTGTGTTCTGCAGACAGTGTTTGTCTGTGAGGCCTTTGTGGAGCTGTTGGAAAAAGCCTGTCAGGGGCGTCCTGCTCTGGATGTTCGACACAGCGCCATGAGTTCTGTCACCAGGAACTCATCCGCCCTCCAGATCTTTCAGGTCAGCGGTCATGATAAAAGGCAGAGAAATCCGGTGACAGAATACAGTTTATTTACCAAACTATCTATGAAAAATATACAAAACTATCTACAGAAATAGTCCCAAGGCTCCTAAAGAGATAATTTCTGTGCACGTGTACTCTTGAAAAACATGATCTGGATACTTTCATAGAAATTCCTTGAAGAGCGAAATGAGAGCACCATGGATTTCTTCCAAGCTTTGGATAAAGAAGGAACCATGAAGGTCTCCACCGCTGCCTTCAGAAAAGCTGTAACGGTCAGGCTAACAATCTCTCACGTCACACTGAAAATACCACATCATTACATGTCGTTCATCACTTAACTGGTCTGAAGTATTCAGATATTCACTGTTGTATGATCGAGCATTGGAGAAAATGATGTCATGCACGCAGGCAGCTAACATACCTCTGGATCAGCGGCAGCTTGAGTGGTTGATCAGGACGTTTGACAAGAAATGCACAGCCACCATCATCTACAGGTTAGTCTGTGAACTGGTGTATGTAGGATCATTATAATAGTCCTGTCATCCAATATTTACCTTGCAGACAAACAAAGTACTTTTTTTTCTGCTAGTCAAGAAGAAACTTAATCAGTAACTTTTTTCATAAAGTAACTTTTTAAGAGAAAAAGAAAATAAACAGGTTTGTGGTGGACCAAAATAATTACTTTTAAAGGGCCAGGTCATCCACGTGAAAAAGAAAACATGCTTTCCCACTTACCTTTATGGTGTCCAACCATGTAGATCATTTCTGAATAAATCTTGCGTATCACGCGGGTTAAGTGGGAAACATGTTTCTTATTCATTGTTGACCTTGGAAAATAGTAATTTTACAAGCTTTTTCTAGAGTTTTCAAACTACTCACGGTCTTCAGTGCATGGCGATTGCTCAGATGCAATGGCCCGTTTTAGTGTAGTTTGTCCTTCACTCTTAAGATTTTGTGAACACACTGGTCTCTCTTTGTTGCTGTCAGTTTGCTGAGCTGTCATAGATACAGAGAAGTACAGCACCACCAAGATGAGGATTAGGGATAACAGAGGACACATCTTCAAATAAAAGTTAATGGAGTCTGTTATTTGATTTTGTTCTTTTTATGCTAGAAATGGGACTTTCAGAAGGGACTCCATTTTTTGCCATACAAATCTCACAATTTCACATTTTTGCAAAATATAGATACAGTATAAGAAGGTGGAACTGACATCACAAACCCAATAGTAATGTGCACCACTGACAGGTGTATCCTAATAACTCCCCCTTCCACAGTAGTCCTTAGCTCAACCCAATTCTGTCGAGTGTGAATACGTGAACCTCTGACACCAACCAGCTGCACCCACCTGAGCGCTGCCAGCTGTGTCTGTGCCTGGGCCACAGGGTCCTCTGCCTCATTCTCTCCATCCAAAAATAATCTTCTGGTATGACAACAGAACAAGAGGAGGAAGAAAAAGAGAGCTGGCGTCCATATCAAAGGACCGAGGGGAGGGAAAGAATAGGGCCAGATGCAAGCTAGTTGTTTTGCCACATTGGTTAGCTTTGAATGAAATAGCCTGTAAAGGAAACAGCACGCTTATGAATATGCATGTAAAGCATTACTTATGCAGACCCTGCAGGGTAGGATTATTAAGGGTGAATTGTCTCAAGGTGTGATATCCAACAGTGCAATCTGTTTCTGTCTGGTGGCTCCAGTGGTAACCACAGAGGAGACAATGACAGGACGCACCGTCTTTACTGAGTCATGTGTAGGATCCAGGAAATGGCTTGACACCTAATATCGTGGGTCATGAGGAGAGATATATATATATATATATATATATATATATATATATATATATATATATATATATATATATATATATATATATATATATATATATATAGCTTGTTGCTTCTTTCACCTACTTTGTCGTCGTCATCGCTTTCCCTCCAGACAGTCTTCTTCTTCAACATGGTGGTTGACTTCCATGTCAGCTCCAGTGGGATTGGCATCATCAAAGCCAATGATGTCAATATCACTTTTTGAGATGTGGTAGCAGTCAGAGTTGCAAACTCTTTCAACTCTCCTCTTCTTCTTCATTATCATCATCTTCCTCTCTGGAGCTTCTCCTGGATCCTCCAGACAGTGCATTGTAGTCAAAGCCATTCGGTTCCTTCACATCATTTAAAATATGTATGTCTGGTAGAGATGGCAATGGGCTGCCTGAGATCCCAAGATCTGGGCCCTACAAGATTCATTCAGACAACTGCCACCATTACCATTCATACCGTCAAAAGCTTTTGTAAAGACACATCTTTTTTTTGTTAAATGTCAGTGTGAAAAGATGGCAGTTCTTACCCTGATGTGAGCATGGCCTCTGTCTCCCTGTATCTTAATAAAAAGATCAGGCAAATACATTTAAATCCACATTACAGTATTGTACATTCAAATTTAGCCAGTAGAAACTCTCACACTGGGATGAGTGTCTTCTAAATGAACTGCACAAAATAAGACTTATTAATAATATTATATATAATAATTTTTTGTACATGCACAAGGCTCACATCTATAAAAACTAAACTACTAAAACTAAACTCTAAACTATGATTAGACTTCCAAAGTGAAATGTAGTTGTTGAAGGAAACTTGCTCCACTGAATTCAATTAGTTTTAATGCACTTCGAGGAAAAGTGTTAAACTCAGAAGTCCCTTGTAAACAGGGCGGTAGCGGTAAAATAAAAGGAGGATAAATCTAATCTGAACAATCTCAAATTCAAACATTACAGATCAGTGTTTAGAATATAACAGAATAAGACAACTGACTGAAGTGGAATTCAGTTGTTTAAACTTATTTTTAACTTACTGCTGCCTACGAACCTTACTTAATATATACCTGTAAGTACCCCTTAAACATGTAATAATATATATAGTTTATAGTTTTAGTTCCTGTATTCACAGGTTCCAATCTCGTTTTTAATAAAGTTGGATTTAGACTGTTTTCAAAAATCAATAACTTTAGTATCTCTGCCCCAGGTTTCTCACGTCTATAAGATGTTAACAGCAATTATTAGCAAATTTCAACTCTGTGAATGTACTAATACTAATACAACTCCAACTAAGTTATTTTAATACAGTAAATTATTCAGAAATGATACAATTATCAAAGCCTTTAAACTTACTTTATTTGGATGAGGAAACCTTCAGTGATCTGGATGCCTCTCCTAACCATCAGTAATGTAGAAATCGTGAGTCATTGCTGGGGAAGTTTTACTTTACTTCATTTAACTGGAGCTAATGAAACAATTTCATGCTTTTCTGTCACAACCGGATGTTAGTTTGAATTAATTTGTACATCCTTTACAGGGGTTATTCATTTGACAAAAAGTGTGAAGATGCTCTACTAAATAAAGATTATTTAAAAGCCATACGGACCAAAGTATGGTGGTGGACTGGTAGCTGGAGAGGTGCCAGTTCACCTCCTGGGCACTGCCAAGGTGCTCTTGAACAAGGCACCGAACCCCCCCCAACTGCTCGGGGCGCCTTTCCATGGCACTCACTCTGACGTCTCTCCATTAGTGCATGTATAGGTACTGAGCATGTGTGTTTAATTCAGGCCTGTGTGTAATGTGTGTAATAACAACAGAGTGAAAACATTGTAATTTCCCCTTGCGGGATTAATAAAGTATACATTATTATTATTATTATTATTATATAATTACAATCACAATAACTTAAAAGGAAAAGGGTTTGAAAATGAAAATGTTAAAGGACAATTTTGCTTGTTAATATTAGTATCACCTTAAACGCAAAACACACTTTTCCAATTGGACTAAAATACAATTGTTTATGACATTGATATAATTAGCTATTTAAAAGATTGAAAAAATAACAGAATAATTTAGGTAAATTATCTCTCTGATGTGGCTTAATGAAAACAAACAGCTAGCTGCCAATTTCTAATGGGCCATCTTTCATCTAAATGGACACAAAGACTTAAAACCCACATCTTATTGAGCAGTCCAATTGAAAATGCACAGATTTGGCCAAATTTTGAAGACGAAACAAAAACCTGCCAACAAACCCTTCAGATGTCTATGCACCCACTGGCACACGCTGCCAATTAACATGATCTCGAAAGCGCTAATGGAATCTTGAGCGGTAATAAAAGTAAATAATTAAATTAAGGAACCCTTGTATCATTGTTTGCTGTATTCAGGCCCATTAGGACCTCCAGTATTCTCATGGTAATCTAATGTTTGGGTTTTTTTGTGTTCTGATAATGAATTCTGTGCTTTTCCTCCAAACAGTGTTGTTCAGACATTTGTGTAGGCAGAGAAACAAAGACGTACATTAGGAGCCATTGTACCCTGTGATTATTAAAGTAAACAGAAATAGTGAAGGGGTATCATACACAGCTGCACACACTTGAGCCTTTGTTTGTAAAGTGGGAGAAAGGGCCAAGCAACCCTTAAGACTTTGTCAGAGATGATCCCATTATTTGGGGCTTCTCAAGAGCCGAGCGGTAGGCTGGCTGATGACGCTTTGAAGATCGGTCTTCGGCACAGAATTCATCAGCAGCAGAGAATTCGGGAGCAAAATAGGTTTGGCTCGGGATAAAATGCTTCAGCCAAGATCCGACATGAAGACGTTCCCTGCCTCAGCCTCGTGCTTTTATTTTGCCATCGTCATAATTCAAAGTCCTTTTCAAAAAGACAAAGTCTGTTCTTAAAAGATGAAACTCAAGGTAAAATGTGCAGTTTCTCTGGTTCAGTGTGAACGCTTGGCATCGTTTGGTCTATAAACATATAAGACAATATAATAGACAAAAAGAATCTTAAAACATAAACGATTAACTGATTATCAGAATTGTTGCCGATTAATGAATTAGTCAATTGAAGTAAAATGAACGGACTAAAAGTTTGTGCAAGAAAATGTGCAAGACAAATTTTAGTAAATAAAACTCTTGAGATGTTTAAAATGGTTTCTTTAAATAGATACAAGTATTTTATATATATATATATATATATATATATATATATATATATATATATATTATATATATATATATATATATATATATATATATATATATATATATATATATATATATATATAGATAGATAGATAGATAGATAGGATAGCACAATGAAAATCTCACATTGGAGCTCAACATAAAAACTTGCTGCCAAATTGTCAATTTGAAGATTACTCCCAACATATTTCGCACGAAGTAACAAAATATATATATATATATATATATATATATATATATATATATATATACTGTATATTAAAAAACAAATGGTGTTTGGTTTGTGCTTTGTACAGTTTCTGCTTATAAACAGTGAGTTCACGGTTCACGTGTGTCTCATTTACTAACAGCTTGTAACAGTCTGATCAACATTTTTAGACTTTGATGGTCAAACAATCTGCAAGACAGGTTTTAAAAACAAAATCTACATGATTGTGCGAAGCAGGAATATAACTGGAGTCACCTGAAAACATGGCACCTGTATACACCTGTTCCATACAAAATCCTTTTCCAAAATCCTTTTCCTGTTGCTAGTAACAATGACTTGCAGCAAAACAAGAAATTCTTTCAATCCTGTGTTAACATTAAAAACATCTTGAACTAATTTAAGTGAGCTCCGCTTGGCCCTGATGTGGAAAAAGTGGCTCAGGAGCACCAACTAACAAGCAGGGGAGAAAGAGTCATGCAGCCAAATGTTGCCTGGAAAAGCCATTTTGTTTCATGATTACACAAAAGTGACGCAGGGAGTGTTTATCTACTATTCGTCATTCGTCCATCTGAAGAGCACATGAGTATAATAACATAACCATGTGAGAGTTATCCTCAACATTTTAAGCCTGTTTGTGCCAATATTTGTCCTAAGACGTGTAATGTAAATGTCACTTTTCTCTTTGCTAAATTCAAATGTAGCAAAACAATAACTGATAGAAGATGGCAAGCAATCTTTTAGCTTTGTTAATCTAGCCAAAGTACATTCTCTCCAGATAATACCACGTACATATGAGTGTTGGGACACAACCTCAACATTCTCCCGGCAGTCTGACTGAACAGGTAAAAACACAACAATAGTTGTGTAGGCGATTTTGTATGACTTGTGCGTGTTTTGTGATGTGGAATTTTTTTTTGTTTTTTAAATGCAGCTTTAAATAGGATTAATGTGGTGGTAGAAACATCACATGTCCAGAAGCAGCACTCGTGGATCTTCCACCACCGCTTTGATCTTGCGTAAGAAAGTGACTGCTTCTCTGCCGTCAACGAGTCGGTGGTCGTATGTCAGTGCCACATACATCATGGGCCGGATCTCAACCTGCCAAAGCAGAAAGCAGTTTTATTATTTACTCACGTTTGAGTGCATCAGATTTGGAAAACCAGTAGATCCATATTAGTATGTAGGATCATTGTCAGTCCAGGCTGTCTGTACCTTCTTTTTTTTCATGTGGCATTAAATAAGTTTGGTATTAAAACAACACACTTTTCACACCTCATCGGAGTTTTTTGTACCAGGAACACTTTTGTTAACCAAGTAGATAAACTAAAGTCACTATTCTCTGTTTTATAAGTCATACCGTTACGGCTCATTGAATTGTTTCTTTTGAAACGCAGAAACAATTTTGCGACCTACATCTGTGGACATGTAATTCTTACCTTGCCATTGATGGCCACAGGTCGGTCGAAGATGCCATGCATGCCCAGGATGGCGGACTGGGGGGGGTTGATGATAGGTGTGCCAAACATGGAGCCGAACACGCCACCGTTGCTGATGGTGAAGGTGCCGCCATCCATATCTTCAACAGCAAGCTCATTGTTACGAGCCTGAGGCACAGAGCACAAATGTTGTTTTTTTTCTCCCATTATTGTGTTTAGCCGTCTGAAAAGGTCAAATATCTGGGACACCTACTGCACAAAGCTTTTTACCTTTTCTCCCAATGCATTAATGGTTTTCTCAATGTCAGCAAAGTTCATGGTCTCAACATTACGGATCACCGGCACAACAAGCCCCTAAACAAATACATGTTATTCAGGTGTACTCAATGTTACCTAACACACACATATAAAGTTTTATAGAGCCAAAAGTCATACCTTTGGAGTTGACACAGCGACGCTAATGTCTACGTAATCCCTGTAGACAATCTCTTTGGTTGTATCATCAATAACTAGTAAAAACATTGAGTATAAAGTTAGGTGACATTTTTTTTAAAGCCATAAAAAGCACAATACTTGGTATCTTTTAGGGAAAGTTCAATATTAAACAAAAGACAAAAACTGTGTAAGTAAGTAAGTCAGTGTTGTCTTACCGGCATTGACAGCAGGTTGGTCAGTCAGAGCGTGTGCTGCAGCTTTCACAAATGCTGACATAAAACCCAGTTTGATATTGTGCTTCTTTAAGAAAGCATCCTTATGGATTTTCCTCATGTCCTGAATATTGCTGAGGCAGAATTGAGAAAGTATTAGAGAATTTGCTTGTTGAGGAAACCTCTTTTTAAGACAGAAGTCCCTTGAGTCAAATAAATCCTATTATCGTAATGAGACATTAGACCATTGCATTAGACCGACGTAAATACTATGAAGAAAGTTGGAATAATCTTTTCAGGAGCTGCTGCGGCTCACCCCATGTCCACCTCGTTGAAGGTGGTCAACATTGCGCAGGTGTTCTGAGCCTCCTTTAGCCTCTGGGCGATCCGCAACCTCATACGGTTCATCTTCACCTGGACAGAGAGAGAACACATTCATTTAATTATTTCCAATATTATTGTAATGAAAGAAACAACATATGAATAAAACATAACACGTGTGTCATCAGCATGTTTGTTACCCTGCTTTCTCCTCTGCCTCCTGCTGTTGGAGGAGCTGGAGCTGCAGCTGTGGGCTTGATGGCAGAAACTTGATGAAGAGGGAAGGACAGAATGTGACATTAAGAGCCAAAAACAGTGCTGGTGGCTTACACAGATAAGTCCTACACAATAGTAATAAAAGCCCTGAATGGCAAACCAACTACAGCCTAACTCCTGAAATGCTGCTTTTATCCTAAACACACACATGTACATTTTTACTTTTCTTTTATCAGGTTTTACGTTGATAAGCTGATTACCGTTACTGCACATATTACGAGGACTATTATGATGTGTTGTACAACGGGCAGTGTTCAATTTTGTTGGCTAGTGGCGGGCTCCTCATTAGTGATAGACCGATTTTATCGGCCGGCCGATATATCGGGCCGATATTTGCGTTTTTGCGTGTATCGGCATCGGCCGATACGCGGCTACTGCGTTCGCCGATAGTTTTTTCCCGGCATTATTTACAGACAGGCGTCCACAGGCAGCTCTTTGTTGCTGGAGACGCTGCAGTTCACATGCAGACCATGCACTGCCCCTCCCCCACTAGCAGAGTGCTGGTGCTCGAAGCCTGCCATGGCAGTCTTAAATTACAAATCAAGCACTTTATTTCAATGGGTACTTTTCAGGTTTATTGTTTTCTTAAATTATTTAAATGTGTTGACAAAGGACATTTGGTGATGACCTGATTATATCTGTGTTATAATATGTCAGCAACCAATGCATCATCAAGGCTGTGTTGTAGATGTTGATGAAAGCCTTCTACCCTTGCACAGTTAACCATATGCAGTGCACCCATCCATATGATGCACATTGCACACATAATTTGGGTGATATGAATGTAAGATGATTGCAGAAGTGACACTGATCTGTGTTTTTGTTTATTATTAATATACTTAACATAAAAAATGGCGGAGCAGATTCCGAAAACAAATCCAGTGTGGCAGGGTTTACATTTTTATGACGTAAATTGAGGGAGCAAAAGCAGTATCGGCTCCAAATATCAGCTCAAGAAAATCGGCAGCCTGTATTGGTCATCGGCTAAGGCTGATGAAAAAAAAAAAAAAAATCGGCATCGGTACTAAAAAAATCCATATTGGTCGATCCCTACTCTGCATGCAACATGAGCATGTCCATGCAGAGTGATAACAGTCTGTGTATGGTATGTATGTATGTATACACTAGGTTGTGTTGAATTCTCTAAACAGCAGATACTGTTCGTTTGTCCAAGACCAATTTCCTTCGGGACAATAAAACTCTATCTTATCTTAAATAAATGTTTTCTGCAGCATGTAGATTTATATGTTAGA
Source organism: Sander lucioperca (assembly GCF_008315115.2). NCBI lineage: Eukaryota > Metazoa > Chordata > Actinopteri > Perciformes > Percidae > Sander > Sander lucioperca. The sequence continues at coordinate 17,624,128 of NC_050191.1, forward strand.
GAAGGAAACACACCAGGTTTGGCTTGGGCAGCTTGTGGTGGTACTGTGGGGACTGGAGGCATGGCACTTGGGGCTGAAGCGGGAGGTGGTGGAGGTGGAGGGGCTGCAGCCGGGGCCTCTGCAGCTGGGGAGGGAGCAGCTTTGGCAGCAACCGCTGAGGAAACACAAGAAAAGAAGGACACATGTAGCATGGGTCTGATGATAGACAAATGAAACATTTTGTCTTAGAATGCGTCAGTGCTGTCATGATTCATAACATTTGAAAATCTGATTCTCGGCAGCATATGCAACACACAGCTACAGCAAATTTGTAACGTGGGGAAAAAATGGACATGTCTACTCAGCTCCACCACCTAAGCACTGCATTGGAACTACTACACTGTTGCTACACTATACCAACTGAATTGTGTCTGTAGTACTAAGCATAAGAAACTCACATCAAATATTTTCCATTTAAAACCTATTATGATAATTGTATACTGTATATTATTAGGTAGGGTCTGGCGCGTCCACACAGCATTCCGGGAAGGGAGAAAAACATGTTATAAACCCATCACAATCGTCTTGGGCGGTGCCAGACAGAGCCACAGTGCCGCTGCAGAGATCTGAAGAGCAGTTAACCATGGTCCTCATAAATCGACCGGTTTAAAATTTCAGCACAAAGAAAGTGTAAGGTAACGGACATCCGGCCCGAAAAGAGGGACATCCGGCGGAATTTCCGGCTGCACTGGAGCAATACAGGAAGTGGAACGTTGTGGAAATAGACTAATTATTAGGTAAAGTGAGGCAGTTTGTGATAAGACAAAATTGCCCTTCTACTCAACAAAGTAGAGTATCAAAAAATGTGTGTGTAATGGTACTGAAACTCAGGTATCACACAGTCGTCAGCATATTAAAAATGTACTCTACACATTTGTTTACCTTAGTGATAAAACGATAACCGATGCTCAACTAAGCTCACCTCCTTTCCGGAGTTTGAAGAGGGGCATCCCTGATTCTACCTTCCCTCCATCAGGCACCAGCAGTTCCTCAATCACGCCAGCTGCTGGAGCGGGGACTTGTACTGAGGTCTGGAAGTACAAAATACAGACGTTTTTTTAGAAGATAATTTTTCTCATACTCTGTTTAAAAGAAAAATAAATAAAAAACAGAGTTGCTATTTCTTGGTCATACCTTGTCAGTCTCAATTTCACACACCACTTCATCTTCTGTCACTGAGTCGCCCACAGCTAAAACATAAACAATCAGAGCATGTATTTCATGGCCAGTAATATGATAACTTTAAACATTTGTCTCATTGGTGATACAATGAAATACTGACAACCTTTGCCTAAGATATATTGACTTATACTAACCTTTTTCCCACCTCACATCGCCCTCTGAAACAGATTCTGCGAACGCAGGAGTTTTGACTGTGACAACCTCATCCCCTGTACAAAAACAACAGCTGCTGTAAGTTAAACACTGAGCAGAGTTGTCTTCAATACATAATATTAAGAATTGTTGCAATACATACTGTGAACAGCAGATGTCTTGAAGAATCTGATGTGAGAGATATTCACTAATGATGGAAATTCACATCTAAATGTCAAGAAAAAAAAACTCAATTACTCTAGACTTACTAGACCAGGGGTGACCAACCAGTTAGGTATAAAGAGCCACAAAAAAAAACGCACCATAGCAAAAAGCCACACAACACATTCACGTCCACACTACAACAGCAACAGTGTCTTCCAGATCTAATGACAGTCATAATACATAGCAGTTTTCATAGTTTTTTCTCACTTAGATTGACTCAGTGGGAAACCTGACAGTCTTTGTTATCCACAATCCTTTTCAGGTCTTGCTTGAACTCGGTTGTGGCCACTCGAAGCAACTCTCTCACTCATTTCTCGCTAAAGGGGCTTTCAAACAATCGGATTCAGCAGTGAAAGGGTTAACGAGGAAGGTGATCTGTGGCCGCTGTTTTTCCTCAGGTTGCAGAGTCTGTCCTCAAAACTCTGCTGCTTTATTTTCCATTTTAAAATAATTGGCAAATGTATTGGCAGATGCATTCAAATGTGTTTTTTTTTACTTATCTGAAATACTGTATGTTTCAGAAAAGTTAAAAACAACAATCAACCAATGACACAGCCCCCAGCCAAACAGTAAGAGCCTCACAGGAGCAGGCAAAGAGCCGCATACGGCTCAAGAGCCACAGGTTCGCCACCCCTGTACTAGACTAATGCAGTTGTACAAACCAAATTACTGCATTTCATGTTTACACCACAGAAAAACTATTTAGGACAATATTTACTGCACAGGTACAGCTCAGTTTACAATACATGAATGAAATAAACAGATCTTCCTCTGACAAGTTTCTAAAGATGAAGTTGTTACTGAGTGGCATTCAAAGACAGACAACAGAATGGGAGAGAGCACTTACGGCTGAGAATTCCTGTAAACTAGCCGGCTGCAGACAGGTAGGCCTTAAGAGGAAAAAAAAGAAAAGAGAATAAGAAGAAAGAAAATCAACAACTGATCCTCCTGAGGCTTTAACACAATATATGGGTGGAGCTGCAATTAACCATGTGGGCTCCTAAGGCATCTCAATCATTCAACAAGCATCACTTATTTTGCTTTGGATGATCACTCATAGAGCTTGCTTATTCATGTCAAGGAAATTAAGACTGCAGTTTTAGATGTTGCATAATAGATGAGGTTCTCAAATCCAGCTGGTCTAGTCTTCTTAGTCAGACGCTCACTTACCTGATACACTTTTCCGGACCAGAACATTGTTGGCCTGAAAAGATAAAAAGTAAATCAGTAAACATCTGTTTCATATAAATATATTGATATGTTTTTAAAGCTCTTAATACTGGCAGTTTTTAAAGCTACAGTGTCTCCCCCATGAGGAATTCTAAGTAATGACAACAAAACTGTCGGCGCGTCCACATGATACAACCGTTAATCTGCTGTAGCACTGCTGTCTCAGTTTGATCATAAACAAACAAGCTAATGTAAACTAAACTGTAAGTTTTCGAAATAAATTCACTAGTAAACTGTGAACGAGCTTGAACTATCAGTTCCAAACCACTGGATTTCCCAGTGCTGACTGTAAGGTTAACACGCTGCATTTGCTGTGTGTTATGAGCGTCATTTGTGGGTATTTTGAGGGTAGAACCTTTACTGAAGAAGCCTGCCCAGTTCTGGCTGCTTTTACACTGATGTTTGTCTGGTGGAGTTGCTGGTGGTTACCCAAACTTAAACCTTCTGATGTGGGATGCCAGAGGAGGGAGGGGTTATCAGAAATAGATCAAATGTTCTACAGTAGATAAAACAGCCCAGAGAATCATTGGTGCCCCTCTCCCAAGCCTTGAGGACATACACTCCAGTAGGCTGCAGAGAAGAGCAGCAAGCATCAGAGCGGACCCTACACACCCTGGCCATGTCCTTTATGACACCCTACCCTCAGGCAGGCTTAGGGTCATGAGGGAGCGGACAAACCGCATAACCGCAGAAATAGCTTTTTCCCAAGGCCATAAATGAGCTGCTGAAAGGCTAAGCTAAGCTGGACTTAAACCATACTGTGTTGATAATGCACTGGTTTTCTTATTCTGGTTTTAATATTATTTATCTATTTATTGTTGCTGACACTGTCACTTCTTATCTTTCTATCTTTATGCTGCTAAGTGAGTGATTGATGTCATCTTAATGTCGTTGTGTAGTGATATGCAATGACAATAAACAATCTATCTTTACTGCAGAGCTGTTGTTTCAGACTACAATACTTTTAGCCAGGTGTACCTCATAAACTGAAAACGGACTGTATTTCTCAAGACTCAGATGCAGGCCATTATCCATTGGGAACACAAGCACAATAGTCTCAAGTACAAATCAACCCTGACAAGACAAACAAGTTATTACCGTCGTGATCAAGTTTCAGCTTCATTACCTGCTCAAAGCACTGGAAAGACAGCTGAAGCTTGTGAGGGCAAAGCCATGTTATCTCCTCACAGCACATAACATACATGTCTCATGACATGGGCTATTTCTGGCAGGGCAGCTGCACACACCTCAGTCTTCCAAACACACACACATGCTAACATTAGCCTATCAAGACTGTTTCGTGCGGTGTCAAACCAGTTATTGAATGAAAATACAATAATATATCTTACAATAGGCATGACATAAAGAACCCTTAAGTCAGAAAATTATTGCGATACTGTTCTCCGCTTCTTCTCAAACTTGAGCTCACTAACGTTAGCTGCCTCTGAAACTGTCCGTATCTGCAGTGTCTGGCTGCCCTTGGTAGGCGAGGCCCTGCTTCACAAGCTAACCGCTGTTGAACGCAACAGCTGACTTTAGCGGTGTCTTGTTTTAATCAGTCGAGATCGTTTCAGAGTGAATGCACATGCTCAGTTCAGTGTTTCCCCCCAACGTACCTGGCTCACCGCTGACAGAGAGCGACCAATCGTCCGGTATGCACATCTGGATTGCGATAACATAGTGCTAGCTGGTGTGTTCCTTACTTGACAGCAGTTAAGGAGCGGTGCGGAAGCTCGCTGCTCCCTGGCGCGAGAGCTGTCTGACTGGGAGGAACCACTGCGGCTGGCCGGGGAGGGGGGGGGGTCTGGGCTATCGAGACTGGAAACAGTGTGTAAACAATCATACTGAACACCATGAACTAAAACCTGACAGAAATAAAAGTACATTTTTCAGATGATAAAATAATAACATTCATTTTACAGGACTTTACCTTTGCCTGCATTATGTAGTAATCTATACTTTTACAACTCTTTAAAATTAATTTCACAATATAGGCACAGCCACACTATTCCGGAAAAGGATGAGAAAATAGAATTTGAATGAAGAATTGTTACCTCATATAGATCATTAAGAGTGGGTTGCCCGATTCAAATATCATTATTTAATGGTTTTATGTGCAGGTGGGGAAGGGATAGGTTGGCATATTTGACCACACCTCCTGTTTTTTTGGAGGGGCTCTCAGCTGGACCACTACAAATACTCAGTCACTCCTCCTTCTGATAGCTCTAGGCCTGCAGCCTCCTCGGGTCCTTTTCGTCAGACATCAGGTGGGTTGTATAATACTGTATTTTCTAAGCTACATGTTTTAGTTTTTCAAAGTAGAATGTAAGATGTTTATCTCAACCTTTGAATCAAGTCTGAAATTTGAATATAACTATAAAAACAATGCAACTGAAAAGTGAGGAGAAAACAACTTCAAATATTTAAAAAATGTTGTCTCTCTTGTACAAAAAAAAACAATAAAAAAAAAAACAATACACCAAATGTTTAATTCTAAAATGATCTTTCATCTGGACAATATTTATTATTGCGGTTTCATGTTTTAAGGTTGAAACATAGGCTATTTCAGTTCACTTGAATGCAATAAATAGCCAGAAAAAAACATGTTATTATGATTTATTTGCAAGGCAATTTAGATCAATGTCAAAAAAAAAAAAAAACAAGTTTTCATTTGTTATTGTGACATCTCCAAGAATTCCAGGAAGTAATTTCATTTTAAATTGCTTTACAAAATGTATGTAACCTTCCCACTGCTGTCTTTTTTTAACCCAACAAGCATGAATCCAAGTGTTTGGAGCAACGGTATGTATTCCTCCAGCGGCATTTGCCTTGACGGCTGCACTGCAGAGCACCTCTCCTCTTTTCAACCAGACCCCTTGCTGTCAGATTCAGGTGTGCCAGGTGATTCTGTGTTCGTACACAGAGACAGCAAGGACATAAAAATGCTACCGGAGAGTGCTTATTACAGCAGCAGTGATGCTGCTTCAAGTTTGATCTGTTCCAGTCAGCTTGAGCTCAATCCAACTAGAAACAGCACCGCTGGACATTTACCCACGAGAAGGCACCAATCTCCTGCATCTAGTTCTTGTGGCCACTATGACTGGAACTTAAACAGTGGCCATCAAGCAAAGCGTGCCAGAGTAGAAAATATAATCAAAGGCATGACCAGCTCTCCAGGTATGCACTGCACTGATGTGATGACAAATCTGCATGAGGTGTCAGACGGCATGCAGGAAAATGAAAGGATTCAAGATCAGGAGCACATGGAAAGAAGTGGATCTGACAGTCAGACAACACGAAAGCAGCAGGAGAGTCAGCATCAGCACCTCAGACAGCTCAGAACAAAGTTCAAACGTGTGGATGGAGTAACTGACATTACAGACAGTAAGGACAAAAAGAATCCCACCTGGAATGATTCTTCTGAAACATCTCCCAGGGACGCATTGATAGATTCACACAGTGAGTTTGAGAGCAGCTCAAGTATAAAATATCAAGGATGGAAGAAGGGAAAACCGACTGACTACTTCCAATCCAAATCTGAAAGAATAAAGCTGATAGCAGATGTTTTGAAGTACGAACTGTCCAGAGCTGTCACTAGAAGTGTTGACTCTATTTTTAAAAGCATGCCACTTCTACAGACAAATGACGAGATGAATGTAGAGACTGATATGCCTCTTTATTCATCAGTTGGTAAAGATGATAAATTAAGAGTTTCCTGCTGTGGGAATGCAGAGGTGCAAGTCCCAGATGTTCAAACCGAAGCTCTGTCTCTGGTTGTACAAAAGCCTCAACTGGAAGGAGATGATAAGTTCATCCTCCAGTCCAGATCAAGAGCTCACCATTGTCCCAGACCTCCAGCCCCCTTCGGTCGGGACTCCGCTCTGCATGAAGATCAGCCGTCAGAAAAGAATCACAGCACCGCCCTTCAACATGCCCTCAGATTCTTGCACAATGGAGGCTCTGAAGTTGGTCAAGCAAAGTTTGAGGCGTTTGACACTGATTGGAATTCGGTCAAAGTGAGATCGAAGATCAACTCCAGATGTGTCAGAAGCCCACAGACTCCCACTGTGTCGGTGGATCCCATGCTGTTGGAAAGCCTGTCTCTCCCTCATGTCAAGATTGAGTCTGATTTCCTGGTGAAGAATTACATGTACATGCTGAATGTATCCTTTACACGTTTTTATATTGATGTAGTCTAATATTTAATCTTTTATTATGTTTTCTTGTGGCTTTAAGAAGCAATCAGCAGTGACAGAAAATAATATGTCTTTCCTTATTGTAGCTTCTGAAGCAGCTGCCTTTACATACCAGTAATAACTCTTCCTTTGCTTATTTGATGTCCAAATAACAACCCATTCTGTGTCACAAACCTTATCATCCCTCCCAGGTATGTGCTATATAATGAGTCTGTTCATCAACAATAATTGTCATTTTTAAAGAGGGCAACAATGTTGCCACCTTACAGAATTCAATAAGTACTCCCTTTTGATCTTCCAAACTTGTAGAAAATAGCAGTCTTTCCATTTGTCCTGAGTTTGAATGATTTTTCGGGAGAGAAAATGTATCCAGCCTCATTAACAAAGAAATGTCCTACTGTTTCTTATGCCTAGGATGTGTGTCTTTTACCCTTAACACTGGTGCATTTAGGAGGGTCTGACCACACATCATCTGAAGAAAGCAAAGCTCATGTTCTTTTACACTCGCTACCCGAGCTCACTGATACTGAAGATGTGTTTCCATGATGTGCAGGTGAGAAAATATTTTCAATATTGAGCACCAGTCAAATTCTTCCACACATTTGTGTAATTTTACTGTAACAAAAATACAGATGTATAGCATTCATCACAATCTTGGGAAAGTCATTGTATTTTGCATTTAAGGAGACAAATTTCTTGCAGTTTGAGAAATATTTTCAACCTAAATCATAAAGCAGTCTGATAAATGTCTATGGTTTTTAATGTGTGGCATGTTTTATGATCCCATTTTTTTTCAAAATGCATCTCTGTCACCAAAGAAAATAAAAGAATCAGTTTCAGACAAGTTAATACTTTAAAAAAAAATTTATTTGTCAACAGCATTAAAATCAAGCAATCAGATCATGATTAACAACTTTACGTCACTATTGCATTTCTGTAAAAAAAAAAAAAAAAAAAAAATAAGGTGTGCAAAAATGGCAACACAGAGATGTGGTAAAATACAGTTTTAGTATTTTATTTGCTTTTATTTTTAATACCAACATGTTTAGCAGCTTCTCTCTCACATAGTCAAATAAATTACAATATAGCCTATCAAATCACACACTTTGATCATCTCACTTACCGGTTCCTCCGTTTCGTCCTCAGTTCACGCGCTGCATCACCTCTCAGCTCATCAAGTGGTTCAGTAACTTCAGGGAGTTTTACTACATCCAGATGGAGAAGTTTGCCCGGAACGCTCTTCTAGAAGGAGTGGCCGACGTGAGGGGTCTGACTGTGGGGAGAGAATCAGACCTTTTCAAAGCTCTCAACATGCACTACAACAAAGCCAACGACTTCCAGGTAAACTACACTGCTACACTGTAATTCTTACTGCTCGGAGCGGACAACATACTGCTGATATCCTCCGTCATACAGATTTGTCACACATTTCTTTGTGATGGATTTTTGTTGTTGTTGCTTTGGGAGCTTTCAGTGAGGTAATTTGATTGTCTCATTTTGATCACGTGCAGTCCGACACTTTTATTTACTTGATTTACTTTTGTTAGATGTGTGTGTGTGTGTTGCACTTTATATTTCTTAAAAGTCTCAAAGCTTAATTATAATATGTCTGCTTCCCTGCATCTCCTTATTTGTAACTGGTCTAGATTATAGTGGCTTTACAAGATGAAATCAACATAAGTGTATGTAATATTTTGTAGGTTAAATAATACACACATATATATTAAATGTGAATTGTAGTATCGGTAGTATATAGTATCGGACATAAAAAAAAAAATATTGGCTATATCAGATGTGTTAATGCATTCAATAATCCCAAAACGATTCATTAACCACATAAATGAGTGCTAATATTTAAAATGTATCAATCTTCTTAAATGTATCTTTTTACATTTAATTAGTATCACTAAACCTTTCCAACATGTAAATTGAATCACATTACAACGGTACTCAACAGCATAACTCGTTTAGACAAAATATAGCAAAACAATAGATACTCAAACAAATTTATCACAAAAAAAGGAGGGGGGAGATAGGGAAGGTGGCTTAGAGAATCAGTGCTTAATGATTAGATTAGAGATTTTTTTGTTCAAAGTAAGAAAGAAAAGGCTTCTAGAGTTTAACAATCATCTGGTTGAGCCACGTGTGGATTATTTTTGCTTTCATCCAGTTTCTAACAGAAGTGAATGAGGAAAAACCTTCTCACATTGTTTTTTTAGAATGTCATAAAGCCAGTAACATGTTATTAAGTGGTCCCTACATTAGTAAAGACTAGACAGTAAAATGAATAATAGTGTATTCATATGCATGGTACGTGCTGTAATTAAAAGCATTGTGAGAGTCCTTGTGATTAGCATTTTCACCTTAAACTAGGGATTTATAACACAGTTAGTGTTCATGTTGACCTGTTTACGTGCACATTGACCACAGCTGGTCAGACCACATATTAACCAGCCCACGTGTACTCCTCCACACAGACTGACACTTAACATATACTGTGGTCATATAGCTTTAAAACTAATTCTAATTAGTACAACTATACCATAATATTACAGCAGTGAGAAGTATCAAAGGACAATGAGACTGGTGATGAGTTTAAGAAGAAGTAAAGGAAACTCAACACTTCATACGATCTTAAATGAGGATTTGCTGATGTCATAATTTATGAGTCAAAACCATCATAATGAACACAGCTTTTTTTCCCCTCAGTGTAAAGTTTGAATATTTATGAATTTTAATTTAGGAGATTTTCAGTAATTTGGTAAATTGTTAATTTTTGTGTTAGGAATATTACAGCATGAAAACAGAGATGGACTTCTAATGAGGCAGTTCTTTCACTCAGTGGCAGATGTGCTGTGAAAATGGCATGTTGCTGAGTCATTATATTACTGTAATTCTTTATTTATATATATATATCCATGCATTTTAATCTGTGATGAATTTCAAAAGTCTAATTAAATGTGCATTTTAAAAAAAAATTGAAATTAGACAAAACATCACTGCAAATTTAGTAAGGATTCACTTTAACACTGATTAAAGGTTCACCAGGTTCAATTTAAGAACTTTTTAATACCACAAAATGCAATTCAATACGATCATACCAGCGAAAGTATTAAAGAACGATGGAAAACCAGTGGGGACGATACATTCTGCGTTAAATAAATTGGACCTGGATAAGCAGCAGAAAAGGGGTGGATAGATTAATGAATTAAAAATGATAAATTAATTTGTTTATATACGTTTTTGCTAAAATCAACACTTGGAGTCACTGAGCTCAACAACAAGCTCAGTTGTTTTAAACTTTTAGTTTATAGGTGCACCAACACCCCCAGACAGCCTGCAATAAAGATAAGATAAAAAAACAAACGCTTTATAAGTAAAATTACTGCCTATGGCAGGCAAGTATAAGTAATTAAAACTGAATTCTGTTCTTTTGAAGACATTTTTGAGACCTGCAGACACCTTGTTAAAGTATTTTGGACGAGATTCAAAATTAAGTCATGTAAAAATGGACATTATGTGATTACACGCAGCGTGAAGTGTCAAGGATTCCAGGAAAAAACTACAGTAAACAATACCCAAAGCTAAAACAGGCTAAAACATAAAGTTAGAGCTAAAGTTAAAGCTGTCCACCATTTGACTGCTAGGTGTGTTATTTATTTCCTGATGAGTGGCAGAGACACTGAACCTTCAACTCTGTGAGTATAACAAAGTACACATTTTGGGTTTCTTCTCATGATGAACACAATCAATGATGTTAGCTGCATGGAAACCTTTTATGTCCCAAGTTCTACTCTGCATTATCACTGTCAAACTTTTTTTTTTTTTTGCAGTGTTACATTGCTGTTTGGTCCAACAGATTACACACATGAACACACCCAGCAGCGATGTTGGTGTGGGAGCTGAAATCAAACATGCGTGTCAGATGGAATAAAAACACAGACCGTCCTCTTTGTCTCAAACACGTAACTTAAACAGTAAATGCTTATTTGAGCGTTGGAACTGAAGTCTGTTTTTTTTTTGCATGACACACTGGCATCTCCTATTATTTTAACCCATGGCTGTACTGGAAATAACATGCCAACATAAAGATTAAATACTGATGTCATCACATAGCCATGAAGGCAACCTTATCTCAGGTGTTACACTGTTGTATTGAGGTTATGGTCACCTGTTAATGGCATTAAAAAAATCCCTCAACATGTGATGTCGTCAATACAGCTGTATTGAAAAAGTCCATCATTTCAGCATCATTGAGAATTACATGCACTAACAAAAAAAAAGTTGTATGATGTAATGCAATGCAATAAATACTACCTGACCAATGTTCATTAAACTCACCAATTAGTTTTTGGCATACTGAACATCATAGTGACACTTCTGCTGTTCCTAGAAGTGGTGGCGCTAAATTCTCTAACCTCATGCCTTTAGGAGAGAAACAATGTCTCAGCAAACTGTAGGATATTTGTCTTTTAGATTCTGACATAGTCTGTGTGCAAATCTGAGCACATATGATACCTAAAATAGAAAGGGTCCATCCTCTGGGGAGCACAAATGTGCTCACAAGATTTCATCGTAGATTTGTTTGATTGTGATATTTGTACCAGTTGGCCTATGAACAAATGGTAATGGGGACAAAGGTAAATAGCTTTAATACTCATGTATTACTGGTTCCCTTAAATAGTTTTAAACTGCTTTTAAAAACTGCAAAATCCAGGCATATGCCAAATACTGAACAATCAAATCAAGCTACCTAAGCTTAGATTAGGATATATGGAAGCAAATATTAGCTCATTGCAGAAACATTGGTATCGGGATCTTCACAATTTCATAAGCAGGGATATTTTCAGAATTTGCATTTGTCATAATTTTATTTTTTTAGGTCATTTCATTTTGCCTTAAGATTTTCATTTCTGAAAGTGTGCAGGATAACTGTGTAAGACCCCTAAAGTGGTCAGACCAGCGATTCCAGCTGAGCATTACTCTGGGAAGGTTGATGTTTGCAAGTGGAGACTTACACAATCTTACAACTGAACCACACGCATGCAGTATCTCCTCATGTACTTAAGGTCTTTGACAGCGGACAGAATTTTGAGAGCAATTTTTAACTTGTCAACATAACACTGCTTACCAGCTCCTGTATTGTTTGAATTCAACCATATTACAGTTACAACATACATTTATATTAGGTATTTAGAAACGCAGGAAACTGAAGCTCGTTTTAAAAAGTAATTTGCTTGTTACTTACCTTGATTTCCGAGGTCTGATTCTGATTATGTAAAATATAAACCCTATGTGTAAAAGGTCTTATTGTTTTTAATCTTCTCCTGTGGATTCACAGGTCCCTGACAGATTCTTGGAGGTTGCCAAGATTACATTGAGAGAATTTTACATTGCCATTTCAATGGGCAAAGATCGTGATCCATCGTGGAAGAAAGCAATCTACAAGGTGATATGTAAACTGGACAGTGATGTACCAGCTGAGTTCAAAAGTCATCACTCTGGATGAGAACCAACTAGAAGATATCATGTGCCACAGTGGTTACTGTCACAATGTGGACTTACTTGTACCTCAATTAGCAAACTATTTGGTTTTTAATGAAGAGCATGCTATAGGTGAGTTATGTACATGACTGGACGTGTCCAGTCTCCACACATACAGTATAGCAGACTGATGTCTGACATTATCAAAGGCTTTACTGGCTGTTTTTGTTGCATTATGAGGTCATTGGACATAATCTGCATTTTGCTATAATAACCATATTATATAGTAATAACACATTTTGTATTGTATTGATTGTGAAACTGTTTTATTGGTGCAACACCAAACACTTTGTTTTTTGAGAAGCATTCTTTTTTTCACAAAATAAGGTCCACACCATATGAGAAAAAAATATTTAATATTCAGCAGAGCTCATTATTTTCATTCTGTATGTATGTACAGGCTATTTAAAATGGAAATTACTTAATAAGTGTATATGTCTATTATGTCTCTAACCTGCCCGCCCCTTACAAACTCTGTTCTTAAAACAGCAGTGTTTCTGTAAGTATGGAAGACAGCTTGAGACTATCCATGAGAGATCCATACTTACCATAAAAATCCATCCATCCACTTTCTAAATGACACATGGTGGCTGGCTGTCCGCGGGCTAATCAAACATGGTCTTCATCAGAGGTTCTGAGTGTTTGGTCATAATTGATGATCCTTGTTTTGTCTTCAGTTAGTTCTGTAACAGCGTTGATCATCCAGATGAAAATTTCTCATGGGTGAAAATTGTGTACTCTTTGTTCACAAAGGTGCAAGGTTTGTAAATGTAAAATGTATCTTAAACACTGAATACACCTGCTTAGATATTAACCATGATAATCACACTCAGTTGGCTCCTTTAAATACCGATATGCAGTGTGCACATAGGCATTAGAAAACTGAACAGCAACACAACTACACTTCTGTGTGATATTTACTTATTAATGACTTTGCTGTCAACAATGAATGACAACAAGGGTCAAACAGGCAAACTCTAGTACATATTAAAGCTTGGGTAGGCAGTTTTCTGGAAAAGCCAAAGCACACGCCAGAACTTGAAAATACAGCCATCCTCCTGCAGCTCTCCCCTCTGTGCTAAGCCACTCCCACCAGACAAGCATGTCCATATACACGCGCTTCATACCTGTACGAGTACCAGTCAGTCATTTCAGTCATCCCGATCATGATTGTGATCCCGGTGCCGTTATAAAGCGCTAATTCTACGCAAATTACTGTTTTGTTTGCAAACCTGTGGGCCTGTAAAGCCATTTGAGATAAAACACTGTGATACAAGTTCATTTTATAATTAAAACGTGTGTCAATATCGGCGAAGCGTTACAGAGATGGAGAGAAAATGTTGCTAACCGTTTAGCCTCATGCTAACCCTAGCCATAAGGTTTAGTCGCAGCCGTGAGCCTTTGGCTACGGTAAGAAGAAGGCTAAACTATTGGAGAGATGGAGAGAAAATGTTGCTAATAGTTTAGCTTTCTGCTAAGCGTAGCAGTGAGCTTCTGTAAATAAGCGGACAATTGGTTTGAGGTTCATCACTTCCCAGTACGATCTTTAAAATCGCCCTTATTTAAATCATTGGGCCCTATCTTGCACCCAGCACAGCGCAAAGCAAAGTCCGACGCAAGCGTCTTTGATAGTTTAAGACCGACGCAGTTGTCAGTTTCCTGTCCAGCGGCCACATCGTTTAAATAGCAAATGCACCTGCGCCCATCTTTGCACCCATGGGCGTGCTGGTCTTACAGGGAGGTGTGTTCAGGTGAATTCTTGTCATATTGCTATTTTGAGGCAGCGGGAAGTGATCGTGCCATTGACTTTTTTGGCTTCATGCGCCACTGAGCAATTTTCATATACACTGTGTGCAGTTCTCCGTCCAAGACGTGCACATGCATCTGCAGAACAGCCAACCTGTGATTGGCCTAAGTCTCCCGTCACGGGCTAGATTTTCTAAAGCCTGAAAACAGCCAAGAGGAAGACGTTTTCCCTCAGTCCACTTGAATTACAATATGCTATAAGGTTATTATAGATTAGACAGATGCACAATGACACGTAAAGAAAACTGCCTAGCCCAGCTTTAAGTGTGCCACTGTATCAAAACATTATTGAACAAAGCAGTAAGAGCAGACATTTTGTATAAACATCCATCTTTTTTCACTTGTAGATTGTCCACATACATTTGCAGCCAGTTGTCAGATTGTTTCAAAGTTTAACTGACTTGTGAGACAGATAAACAAAAAGCACTAAACTTGCATTGTTCTTTCTTGCTTAAATTAACATTATGGTTAATTGTGGGCTTTGATAATGTGCATTAGTGATCATATATAGTAACAATCAGCTGAATGTGGTACAGTTCAAATGTTATCTTGACTTTGTATGTAAAAATGTGTTCAAAAAATGTAAGTTTAAAAAAAAATTGAATTTAAATGAGACCACAATTAAAATACTATTCTTGTCATGAAAAGCCACTGTAATCGACTAATCAAGAATGAACTATTTAGCTTAAAAAGGTAAAAAGAAACAGAGTGAGGTGGTCCTTTTCAGTCCTACATCCATGCACTTGCATGTACACTGCATCTTCTGACACTCGCAAACAATTCAACCCACAACAAAATGCTGCAACAAGCACATACTTGTCACAAAAAATAAAGTAGTCTGATTTAATACTCTTAGGACTTAAAATTGGTAGCTTCTTGTAGAATTGCTTATTTTTAGATTTTAATGTAAAAAACAAAACAAACAAAAAAGGAAAAAAATGGCAATAAACCATTAAGGGACTGTGAGGCAACCCACAGAGGTGTAAAACTGTGCAATACATATGCACGTTTCACACTGAAATTTGCCAAGGTGTAGAGAATCCTCATGTGGATTCTCTAAACATAGATATGAGTGGACATTTTACATGAAAACACACATCACAAAAAGTTCATGTTACCATTTTCTCTCTTACTTTCATCCTCTTCACTTAACCATACACAGTGATAAACCTGATAGTCAGTCTTACATGTCACAGGGGCTAAACAAGTGAAGTCAGACAGATGTAAATAATTGTTGTTTATCCCAACTGATTAACTTTTTAGCACATTCTGCTTTACTTTGCATGCAAAAACACTCAGGCCTCTTGTTCATCAAGCCTGTTTTATTTATATATACGTAGATACCGCATCCGGCTTGTGCAATGCGTCTCTGCTACCGCGATCTTGGGACAGGGTAAAACCCATTCTGACCATTAAGAATCTTAGAAGACACTTTTGGATGTTCATGTGAAATAAATGCCAAAACATGGAATAACATTTCTATGATGAAAAAGGTTTAATATCACAAGAGATAACGTTAGCCCTTCTTTTAAGCCAACATAAAGTTAAGTGACTGTCCTGACACTAAATTAATCTAACACTAGCTTATGTCAGGTAAAGTATTTTTATTTAAAGCTTTAGTGCATAACTTCTTTATAATAATGAGCATCCGTTACATTCAAGCCATTGCCAAATGAGTTGATACAAAGCTAATTAAGACTATCAGCTCCACAAAACACTCTCTGTATTTCTCAGTATAATGAGTGTGGTGTCATCTGGCGACTTTCGTGCGCAGAAACTCGAGGTAAAGGTGAAGATAATGACCTCTGCTGAAGAGTCCATGTTTTTTTTTTAACCCTCTGTGTCCTCTTTGGCTACAAGCAACTGAGTGGTGGAGCGGTGGGGGTGGTGCGCAATCACGGAAGGCTTGTATTATGGGGAGGTGCCAGAAACTATGCACCATAGCTTTAAGTAATTAGTAATATATCAGTAAGATGCTGAAAATGATGTTTGTCAAGAGTGTTATTGAAGCAGCAGCTCCAGGGCTGAACTGCATTTCCTCGAGTGGCCACTTAAGGCCAGTCTGGTCTCTATAGCTAATGTCACCCTTCATAACAACTGTACAGGGGGGGTGAACTTTATATAACTAAACCATTTAAATTACATTGAGGCTTAAAGCCGTGCACTGTTACTATCTACACAAGATAAGGTATTTTGGTATAAAAACACTTTTTTTTATTTAACCAAGTATCCTGTATCATAAATCATGTCTGGCACATGTAACAAACCAAACTGCCTGAAAATCAGTTAAAATTCAGCAAGAAATGAGGATTTTAATATTGGATAGACCTCCTGCCTCGATAGACATTCATGCATTAGGAGGCACAGCTACTCGGTACCAATATGGCGGCCGCATCGACGTATTGCTCCAATGAACAGCAACGGCCAATGTGGTATCTATATATATATATATATATATATATATATATATATATATATATATATATATATATATATATATATATATATATATATATATATATATATATATATGATCAAGCCCTAATGCAAGAAAGACTTCCCAGGTTGGTCATTTTGTCAAAGTTTTATTGTGTTTTTCAAGTATGCATGGACCAAGAAACACTTCTACAGGTAAACAGTACAGAAAGCATTAAGAGTATAAAACAGCAAGAAACATGACTGATTACAGAATACATGACCAGAAGAAGCACAGAGTTATAAACTACAAATTGATCAGCGAATAACCAGGGAGCCTGTTTAAAAATAAAAAATACACAATCGTCATCAATGAAGTAACTAAGAATTTAATAACTATTGATGATGTTGCCACCTTGATGAGTCTCTTGTTTCACCACATGTAAGCTTCAGTGTTTTCACATTCTGGAAACCTGCAGAAATAAAAAAAGACCATTGATAAGTTGGCCAAGTTAAACTTTTATATGTGATAACTAAGAGAATTCTTTCCCAATAAGTTCAAGTTTTGTAAATACAAGTATATTCAGAAATTCTGATAAATTTATACAAAATAAAGTTACAACTGTATTTGTATCATTATAGAAGTCATTACAGGAGCTTTAATCAGTAAAAATATATCACATTTAGTGGGGTTAATTTTGAATTAGTCATAGCATTTTATTCCCCATTTACTGCGCTTCAGAAAATAAATACGAAAAGCCTTTTTGAAAAAATGGCTTGCTGAAAAAGAGTTCCATTCGCTTGCATTTAAGAAAGTATTGATCCATAAAGTACATTCTCAATGGAGTACATGTAATAAGAAAAGGCCTTAAACATGTACCCATCAAGTATTTAAATATTATAAATCTGATACTAATAACCATTTGCATTTTTAAAACGCTGATATGATTACTCTTCTAACATCTACAGCCATCCTAACAACATTATACAAAAGAGTGAGCTACATACCTTTAAATGACGAGAAAAAAAGGGGATAAGATTATCTTCTTAGAAATACTTGGTACGGTTGAGAGCTCTTTGTGCCAGCTGCCCGCTCTCATCCGTTATTCTCTCCCAGTCCGTTTGACCCACCACAAAGCCGATAGCGCGCTTGCGATCTGCTTCCTTCTGCTCTTCGAGATCAGCCCATCGAACCTTAACAAAACAACCACAATGTTGTGTTATGACCAGTGGATGAAAGAGCATCATTTAATCAGTTACATTACTTTTACATTCAATATTTTTGACATTCAATATGTCGTCTCATTGGCAAACAAATACATTTTAAGTGCTCATATTATGCTCATTCTCAGGTTCATAATCATATTTAGAGGTTATATCAGAATAGGTTTACATGGTTTAATTTTCAAAAAACACCATATTTTTGTTGTAATGCACATTGCTGCAGCTCCTCTTTTCACCCTGTGTGTTGAGTCCAAGTCACTATGCGTTACTATTTTTGTCATTTTCCTTAGTAAAAATATTGTTTTTGCTTTCTTCTTGCATCTCGGGGAGTGAAGTCACATATGCGACGACAAGTCACGTTTTCAGCATGTGGACAGGTCACGTGTACCACGCAGCGACACAAACGTAAACAACAATGGAGGGAGGAGAGAGATGCGCGTTTTCTAGCTGGAAATACAGTCACTATTTTGAGTTTGTGTCAGCTAAAGATGGCAATATTAAGGTTCGTTGTACACTCTGCTGGTGGCGACAAAGTGCTATCTAGCTACAA